>NC_084744.1:25020147-25222647 GCF_033978785.1 Entelurus aequoreus | reverse complement strand
GGTTTTTCACCAGTGTGTGCTCTCATGTGTACTTTCAAACTCTGACTTTGTGTGAAACTTTTACCACAGGTTGAACAGGAAAAAGGTTTTTCACCAGTGTGTATTCTCGTGTGTACTTTCAAATCACAACTTTTTACAAAACCTTTACCACAGGTTGAACAGGAAAAAGGTTTTTCACCAGTGTGTGCTCTCATGTGTACTTTCAAATGGCGACTTTCTACAAAACCTTTACTACAGATTGAAAAGATAAAAGGTTTTTCTCCAGTGTGTGTTCTCGTGTGTCTTTTCAGATAACTATGGTATTTAAAGGTTTTGTCACAGTGAGAACATTTCAAGTGAGTGTTGTCAGTGTGACATGTCTTATCATCTTTAGAGTCTTCATCATCAGTGTCAGGAGAGTGTGATGTTGTGTCCTCACTATCTGATAGTGGAGCTAAGAGCTTGTCTGCTTGTGATCCTCCACAGTGGTCTCCATCAGCTTCTGTTGTCATGTGTTGTGTTGAGCTGCTGCTTGGAGGCTCCGCCTCTCTCTTCTCCTCACTTTCACCTTTGACCTCATCATCTTCACTCTTCACAGGGACACCAGTCACTGGGAACTCCACCAGTCCTTCAAGATGCTCGCCTTCCTGACTGATGCTGTGTTCCTCCTCTTCCTCTTTAATGTGGGGGGTCAGTAAATCTTCCTCTTCCTTTTTACAGGGAAGGGTCTTTGTCAAAGAGGTAAATGAGACCCCAGAGGGTCCGTGGTACCTGGTCTTCCTCTTTGATGGATCCTCCTTCACCATTCTGAAGCTACACTCCTGTTTTTCGGGCAGAAGTTGTTCTTCACAGACGTCTGCAGGACACAAAATGACAAACGTGCTTGAGAAATGTCCAGATTTGTTCAGTCACAGGCATTCAGTAAGTTTACATGTACTTAAAAAAACAAGTTATATGATTTGGCCTGTAAACAAACACACTGCTCTTTACAACATTATTCACAGGAAAATAAGACCACTTTTTACGAGGGATGGGCAATATGGCCTAAAATCTATATTGCAATAATTTCCCTTCCACTTAAGTGCAGCTGGGATAGGCTCCAGCGCCCCCTGTGACTTTAATGTCAGTTACTGCTGTATAAACTTGGAGAAAAGATTAGGTCGTTTACAGTGGAAATCTGTATTCTGTATTGTTGTCTCTGCTATGGCGCCATCTTGTGGTCGATTTTGCTCACTGCGAGTGCTGTGGGTTGAAAGTGTACTTCCTGTTGCTTCGTGGTTTCATTTATCTCACCTAGCAACATTTGTAAGTGTAACCGGGGATTTCCACTGGATGTGAAACCGTGGCGCCACGGCGACAGACTGGTTTCGTTTTTTGTTTTCAAGTCAATGTGTCAGTTTCCACCGCCTGGCTTCTATATTTAGTGGTCGACACAACAAGGTGGTTCAATTGAGCTAAAATCTGCTCATTGGGACAGGAAGTCATGCATAAACACAAAATAAATGATCCAGTTTACTTTCAAAGTACAATATGCTGTTTAAGGCGGATGGTATTCTACACTTTGAAAAGTCCTAATGGACATGAAGTCATTTTGTCAAAAGGTTGTCAGACCTAATTTCACCTCCTTGACACAAATGGACAAAAACATGCTGATTCTAAAAGGCCCAAAATTAAAGAATCATAATGGGCATATCCCGGGCAGCTATATGGGGGCCTGTACTTCAGCATTGTATTAAAATGACTAGTTCCATCTCCAACATGAAAGCTAACACTACTGCACACAGGAAAACGTGTGGTGGAGAATTGCAAGTAGTCGAAACAAAGATTGTGAATGACTGACAAGAGTCTCACTTTGTTCATGTAAGTCTACTGTGGAATTAACATGCTCAGGTGCTGAGAGCGATGCACAAAGTGAGTCCTCTGAGTCCAGTTTAAAATCCAGACACCAAGAAGGAAACATAGGGACATAGCAATGTATTGATGACAGCAATAATTAAGTTATTAAGTGTATTTTCATGTACCGTAATGTTCGGACCATAAGGCGCACTTAAAATCCTTTCATTTTCTCAAAAATCGACAGTGCGCCTTATAACCCGGTGTGCCTAATGTACAGAATAATTCTGGTTGTGCTTACCGACCTCAAAGCAATTTTATTTGGTACATGGTGTAATGATAAGTGTGACCAGTAGATGGTAGTCACACATAAAAGATATGTGTAGACTGCAATATGACGCCAGTAAAGACCAAAACTTTAAATGTTCCGTTGAAAATAAAAAACATTACACACGGCACTCAAAAATCTGTCAAAAATGTTTTAGTACCACTTTGAAGCCGCACCGCTTGATGGATTGTCGGCCCATTACGGCTACCCTAGTCAGAGATACAAGTATTACTACGGTGTGTGTATAAGGACCGCAACATGGCACCCATTAGCAGACATTATCTGGCGTTTCGTTTCACAATATTAGCAAAACCAACTTTTCTTACCTTCTGGTACCTGCTGATGTGTATTTGGGATCTGCATAAGTCCTGAAAATGTGCACACTTTCGCCATTGTAGTCTGTGCTGATACCATAGTCTATCTAAGCTTCTTATTTTTCTCGATCTTCTTGTTATGGGACATTCACCCTCTGCTGTTGCCATTTCTAATATAAAGTAGTGGAAAGTTCTTACTTATATCTGTCAGTAAACTCGCCATGAAAGCGCTAAAACATACCGGTGTAGTGAGTTTACATTATTCACCCAAGGAACTTTGGTTATTAGAGTTCCAGTCGAACGGTTTTTCACAGCACACATTTCCGGCGTTGTTGCACTAGTGAGCCACGGATGAGGAGATGCTGCTCTGTTATTGACTGAAGTAAAGTCTGAATGTCGTTAAAACAGTTAGCTCCATCTTTTGACACTTCTTTCCCTCCCGTCCTTGCACGCTACACCGCCACAACAAAGATGACGGGGAGAAGACACTGTCGAAGGTGAGCCACGTAAATAAGACCGCCCACAAAACGGCGCGTCCTGAAGTTACCGTCAGAAAGCGACTTGAAGATGATCTATAAAACACCATCTATGCAACATTTTGACCAAATAACCACCATTACATGTTGTGTAGACAACAAGGAAGTGTTATACATTTAAAAAAAATATATATATATATATATACATATGACTCCTTTAATGCGCCTTATAATCTGGTGCACCTTTTGTATGAAACAAGACCTGAATAGACCCGCTCATCGATGGTGCGCCTTATAATCCGGTGCGCCCTATGGCCCAGAAAATATGGTACACCGGTCCCGGCCTACAATTGTATGAACATATTAATGCGGCCGTAACAGCAACTCGACAGTTCCAGGTTCGATCCTAGTCACTGCCGTCGTGTCCTTGGGCAAGGTACTTTACCCACCTGCTCCCAGTGCCACCCACACTGGTTTAAATGAAACTTAGATAATGGGTTTCACTATGTAAAGCACTCTGAGTCACTAGAGAAAAGCGCTAAATAAAAATATTTAACTTAAAAGGGAACCGCACTTTTATTTATTCTGCCAATCAAGAACACACATTTTTCTTTTTTTGCATTCTAAATAGTAAATAAATGCGATAAAAAGTCTGCTTACAATAGAGGCTATTAAGAGTTGCACTATTCTGCCTACAAAGAACTTAAAAAGCATCCAAACACCTCAATTAAGGTTTTATGTACATGCAGTAGGTATATATGTCATTTAGTAACAGGTACATTTTTAAAAAGATGTAATATTTACGTATTTTTGCTCATTAGCGCATTAATTTCAAAAACGCATCACGTTTGCTTTTTTTTTTTTTAACATTACTGAATATTACACACTGCAGATTCCTGAGAGCCAACAAACATAATAAAAGATCACTTACTGTACAAGGTCTGCTGTCACTATGACACAGACTGATAGAATCTTGTTTTATTCCCGTTTGGATGAAGAATGATTCATAATCGTCGCACGGAAAAGGGGGGTGAAGCCAAGCGTCTTTTTGAGTCTAAATTGGCTGTCAAAGGGTACCAACTTGTCAGAGTGCGTCCTCATCTTTCCACTAAGGTGAGAGGCACGATTCATGATCTGGAATAATCTTTCACCAGCACTGAGGTGAGGAAGGAGCTCACCGGCCGGTGATGTCAACATAGACACACAAGCTATAAATAGTTTGTCTGCGTTAGCACTTATAATAACAATATCACTAATACTTGGTTGGTATTCAAGCCACGAAATGCAAATGGAGTATTGTTGGCGCTTTTTGGATGGTTATAGAGGACCTCCCATTGGCTCCATTGCAAGTTGACTTTTATTTTACATTTATGAGTTAAAATGTGATTTAAAAATATACAGTATATATATCCATCGTCATGTCTTTTATAATGATTGTGAATGATAGTGCAGTTCCCCTCTAAATTCCAGTGATTAGATTTAAGACTTTAAGTCTATGAGCATGAACTGATGAAGCCTACTTGGATGAGAGGACAAACGTCTTCTAAGACAAAGTGAACAGTCCAGTTGTGATGGATTGAATGCCCTGAGAATAAAATGATATGTGGATGTTGTGCTTACTTGGACTGTGATGAAGCTGTGAGGACTCAGGTGGTTTGTCTTCATGCTCTTCAGTCTTCACAGAGACAACATTCAGTGGAAACTTGGTGAGATCATCCTTCTCCTGCCCTAGAAGACACACTCCCTCCTGAGTGATCCACACTTCCTCCTCTTCCTCTTTAATGTGGGGGGGCTGTGGATCATCCTCTTCCTCTTTAATGTTAGGGGGCTGATGGACGTCTGTTGGGTAAATAAGTAAATACAATTAAGAGAGAATAGAAATAGTTTTGGACTGACACTGTTAACACAATGACATTAGTTGTGTTCTTCCGTGTGTTGTGTTAAACGTGTAAACATACCAGACAACTAGTCTAATCCAACTTGTAAGTAAGCAAACAAAGGCTCCTAATTTAGTCTGCTGAAATATGCAGTAACATATTGTGTCATTTATATTCTATTATTTTGTCAAAATTATTAAGGAAAAGTGATAGAAAATGGATTATTAATCTACTTGTTCATTTACTGTTAATATGTATTTATTTTCTGTTTTAACATGCTCTATCTACACTTCTGTTAAAATATAATAATCACTTATTCTTCTGTTGTTTGATACTTCACATTAGTTTTGGATGATACCACAAATTTGGGTATCAATCCGATATCAAGTAGTTACAGGATCATACATTGGTCATATTCAAAGTCCTCATGTGTCCGGGGACATATTTCCTGAGTTTATAAACATAATATAAATGTTTTAAAAACCGAAAGATGTTGTGATGCCAAAAAATATTGATGTAATCATAGAAGTCATAATTTTTAGAGGCGGTATAGTACCGAATATGAATAATGCAGCTGAGATAGGCTACAGCACCCCCCGCGATTCCGAAAGGGACAAGCGGTAAAAAATGGATGGATGGATAGTATTGCAGTACTATACTAATACCGGTATACCGTACAACCTTACATAGTAGGATCAACCCGCTGGTGGGTAGAAATACACTTAAAGGCCTACTGAAATGAATTGTTTTTATTTAAACGGGGATAGCAGATCTATTCTATGTGTCATACTTGATCATTTCGCGATATTGCCATATTTTTGCTGAAAGGATTTAGTATAGAACAACGACGATAAAGATTGCAACTTTTGGTATCTGATAAAAAAAAGGCTTGCACCTACCGGAAGTAGCGTGACGTAGTCAGTTGAACATATACGCAAAGTTCCCTATTGTTTACAATGATGGCCGCATGAAGTGAGAGAGATTCGGACCGAGAAAGCGACAATTTCCCCATTAATTTGAGCGAGGATGAAAGATTTGTGGATGAGTAAAGTGCAAGTGAAGGACTAGTGGGGAGTTGAAGCTATTCAGATAGGGAAGATGCTGTGAGAGCCGGGGGTGACCTGATATTCAGCTGGGAATGACTACAACAGTAAATAAACACAAGACATATATATACTCTATTAGCCACAACACAACCAGGCTTATATTTAATATGCCACAAATTAATCCTGCATAAAAACACCTGCGTGTTTGTTATGCTAGCTCCTAGCTCCTCTGCTAGCTCCATAGAACACGCCAATACAATTCAAACACCTGATCAACACACACAATCACTCAGCCCAAAAGACCGTTTACCTAACCCAAGGTTCATAAAGCTTATATATTTTTAAAAAGTTACGTACGTGACGCGCACATACGGTCAAGTTATCGAATGTTTAGCAGCCAAGGCTGCATACTCACGGTACCTGATATTCAGCTGGGAATGACTACAACAGTAAATAAACACAAGACATATATATACTCTATTAGCCACAACACAACCAGGCTTATATTTAATATGCCACAAATTAATCCTGCATAATAACACCTGCGTGTTTGTTATGCTAGCTCCTAGCTCCTCTGCTAGCTCCTAGCTCCATAGAACACGCCAATACAATTCAAACACCTGATCAACACACACAATCACTCAGCCCAAAAGACCGTTCACCTAACCCAAGGTTCATAAAGCTTATATATTTTTAAAAAGTTACGTACGTGACGCGCACGTACGGTACGGTACGTGTTATGCTAGCTCCTAGCTCCTCTGCTAGCTCCTAGCTCCATAGAACACGCCAATACAATTCAAACACATGATCAACACACACAATCACTCAGCCCAAAAGACCGTTCACCTAACCCAAGGTTCATAAAGCTTATATATTTTAAAAAAGTTACGTACATACGCAAAAAAAAGCCAAAGCTGCATACTCACAGTAGCACGTCTGCGTCTTTGTCATCCAAATCAAAGTAATCCTGGTAAGAGTCTGTGTTGTCCCAGTTCTCCACAGGCGTCTGTGTATCCAAATCAAAAGTCCTCCTGGTTAGAGTCTCTGTTATCCGAGTTCTTCCATCTTGACTGCATCTTTCGGGAATGTAAACAAAGAAGCGCCGGCTGTGTACTGTTGTGGCTGACTACGTTCGAAAAATACGTCCATTTCGCACCGACAACTTTCTTCTTTGCTTGCTCGGCTTCCTTCTCCATAATGCAATGGACATGATTGAAACAGATTCACGAACACAGATGTCCAGAATACTGTGGAATTATGAAATAAAAACAGAGCTTTTTCGTATCGGCTTCAATGTGGAAGGCATACCCGTGTTCGCCGGGCTACGTCACACGCATACGTCATCCTCAGAGGCGTTTCGAACCGGAAGTTTAGCGGCAAATTTAAAATGTCACTTTATAAGTTAACCCGGCCGTATTGGCATGTGTTATAATGTTAAGATTTCATCATTGATATATAAACTATCAGACTGCGTGGTCGGTAGTAGTGGGTTTCAGTAGGCCTTTAAGACTCTAACACAACACATTTTAACCCCACTTTGACTACGGAGTTCATGTTTGGTACCATGACGCTTTAAAAGCCCTGAAAAACTAACTCCAGACAAAAACAAAATGATTGAACCGTCCATCTCGGGCTCACCTTTCCGCCAACTATTTCCTTAACGTGGGGAGGCTCTTGGTAGGTGACAGAGTACATCTTCTTGCAGTTGGTCTGGTGTAGAAGATACACCATACCACTAAAATACTCATGTACCTGTCAACATACTTCAAAATATATTCACCATTATAACACCAGAGGTAGTTGTACAAATCACATTCAACCCAGATTTCACTCCAAAAAAGGTTCTAATTTGTTTGCCTGCTATACCACCAAAAATGTGGATCTTCCTATCAATAGCCATAAAGGAGTGGAAATCCCGTACTTCCTTCAAAGCAGCTTTGAAAATACATTTTAGGTTGTAACTGGGAATAGAAAAAGCCTTTTACTTTTTTTAAATTGTATTTTCTAGCAGTATTTGTGTACTTTAAATGCCACGTTCTACATAGTACTGTGTGCTGTGTGAGTTAAACAAATATTTCCACTGAAACCATATCAGGCTTTCTTGTAGCAGTGAATGTGTACCGTGATGAAACTGTACCCTTTCCTATGCAAACTTCTCATAACTCCTTCAATCAATCAATCACACATTGTTACAAACTGAGAGGAACATCAACCTCAAACTGTCTCGTTTTCATGAAGAATCTAAATCAAAGCATTGCATCACCCCCCACAAGACAAAGCATCTTCCTATTGAAGAAAAGTGTTAATAATGAAATATAAAGTTAGTAAAGATATGAGAGTAAGAAGTAAACAAACCTGTTCTGTGTAACACAACTTGATGTTTCTTAAAAACAGCGTCCTGAAGTTGATGTTGTCGCTCCTTCTCCTCTTTTGTTGGACAAAGTTCCTCCTCATTCTTTGCTATCGTTCTTTCGCACATTTTCACACAATCACAACACTTTACACTCACATTTGCTCTCTACTTAGCGATGTGTTGATAATGTCCGCGTCTCTTTGTTAGCAGCTAAGAAGCTAAGCTAACTAGCAAGCTAAGCTAGCACAAGACGCGATAAAGTGCGCTCAGACTAATGTATCCGGATACAAACAATTACTAACAATGTTTCATCTACTACACGACATATATGCGTACATGTATGCACTAAATACAAATACAGAAACAATAATGGCCAGTGGCCACGTTTAGACCTTCCCTGTCAAACGCCATTTTGCTTTTTACTCCTTCGTCTTCTTTCGATTTCCAGCAGACTAGTAGAGCATCTTAGGCCTCCACAGCTTCTTAACGGGACTTCTTCGTCCTGTCCTATGGTCCATACTACATTCTACAGTACAGGAGGTCGCGCTATCAACCTTTCAATGGACCACTTCCAAGTTGGCTTCTGCGCGTGTCCAATTTGTTGAGGTCAAAGTTCGTGAGGGATAAACAAAGCCAAGCAACTCCATACTTTTTTAGTAAACTTCGTCAGTTTGTGGTTTGTGTTTACTCTTTAGCGTGAATAGTAGTAGATATATTTCTGAATGATTGTTTATTCCGCGTCGTGTATATTTTTCAATATGTGGAAGACAATTTGTGCAGTTGTGGGATGTTCTAATAGTGCATCATCATTATCATTTCTTTGTATTCCTTTCATGAACATGCATATATACAAGCCACGTACAGTTCACACTTTCATTGTTTTTTTGTTTCTTATACATTTCCATGATCAGAAAGGAGCAGATGGAAGAATAATATTCTTATATTTATCTGTCAACCTTTTTTAACACAATTATTTCAGATGACTTTATCACTGTTCCCTCCACCAACACCCCAACTCCAACATACTTTTTCATTTTCCTTTAAGCATTTTCACAATGACACGTCCAATCAAAATCAAAAATCAGTTTGATATAATGCCAGTTGTCTATTTTTCTAACTCTTTTCAAATTCAAAAATATTCTTGCAACTTTTTAAGTCTTTCTTTAGAGAATTCCATGCTTTCACAGCAGCAACAGACAAGCACATTTCTTTCAAATTTGTTGGCGCTCTTGGATGTTTAAAGTCATACATGTGATTCTCATCTTCAGAATCACTTTTGTAAGTCCTTTATTTCTAGCTTTGAACATCACTAAAAGAGTATGCAATTCTACAATGTCTTTTAGTTTGAATAATCCTGACCTAATGAAGAGTGCATTTGTGTGGTCTCTATATCCTACTTTAAAAATAATACCAATTGCTCTTTTCTGTAAAAGAATCAACCAACGAATTCTATTCTTACTAGAGTTTTCCCGATACCAATATTATGGTACCGGGACCTGTACCAAAATGTATTTCGATACTTTTCGATACTTTTCTAAATAAAAGGGACCACAAAAAAGTGCATTATTGGCTTTATTTTAGCAAAAAATCTTAGGGTACATTAAACATATGTTTCTTATTTCAAGTTTGTCCCTAAATAAAATAGTGAACATACTAGACAACTTGTCATTTAGTAGTAAGTAAGCAAACAAAGGCTCCTAATTTAGTCTGCTGCATTATGTTGCTGTGATATGTATTTCCCCATATTTC
Organism: Entelurus aequoreus; assembly: GCF_033978785.1. NCBI lineage: Eukaryota > Metazoa > Chordata > Actinopteri > Syngnathiformes > Syngnathidae > Entelurus > Entelurus aequoreus. The sequence goes on along the minus strand of NC_084744.1, from coordinate 25,212,692 downwards.
TGCACAATAATTGAAATAAGGTAGAATAATTGAGCAATATAACATTCTCATTGTATTATACGGGACACTGTATTTAACCTTGTTCAAAATACATAAGCTTTTAGATAGCTTATTTTTCACATGCAATATATGAGCTTTCCATGTCAACTTTTCATCTAGGACAGGGGTCGGCAACCATTACCACTCAAAGAGCCATTTTGGAAAGTTTCACAAATTAAAGAAAACAATGGGAGCCACAAAAAAATTTTGAAAATTTAAAATGAAAAACACCGCATACAAAGCTTAAATTGCTTTGCGCTATGTTAACCAGGGGTCTCTGACACACGCACCGGCACGCATCTTAATAAGGAAATTTAAAGGCCTACTGAAACCCACTACTACCGACCATGCAGTCTGATAGTTTATATATCAATGATGAAATCTTAACATTATAACACATGCCAATACGGCTGGGTTAACTTATAAAGTGACATTTTAAATTTGCCGCTAAACTTCCGGTTCGAAACGCCTCTGAGGATGACGTATGCGCGTGAAGTAGCCCGGGGAACAGAGGTATGCCTTCCCCATTGAATACAATACAAAAAAGCTCTGTTTTCATTTCATAATTCCACAGTATTCTGGACATTTGTGTTCGTGAATCTGTTGCAATTATGTTCATTGCATTATGGAGAAAGAAGCTGAGCAAGCAAAGAAGAAAGTTGTCGAACGAAGTCAGCAACAACAGTACACAGCCGGCGCGTCTTTGTTTACATTCCCGAAAGATGCAGTCAAGATGGAAGAACTCGGATAACAGAGACTCTAACCAGGAGGACTTTTGACTTCGATACACAGACGCCTGTAGAGAACTGGGACAACACAGACTCTTACCAGGATTACTTTGATTTGGATGACAAAGATGCAGACGTGCTACCGTGAGTATGCAGCTTTGGCTTCTAAACATTTGATCGCTTGACCGTATGTGCGCAACTTTTTTTTTGCGTATGTACGTAACTTTTTAAAAATATATAAGCTTTATGAACCTTGGGTTAGGTGAACGGTCTTTTGGGCTGAGTGATTGTGTGTGTTGATCAGGTGTTTGAATTGTATTGGCGTGTTCTATGGAGCTAGGAGCTAGCATAGGAGCTAGGAGTTAGCATAACAAAGACGTAGGTGTTTTTATGCAGGATTAATTTGTGTCATATTAAATATAAGCCTGGTTGTGTTGTGGCTAATAGAGTAAATATATGTCTTGTGTTTATTTACTGTTTTAGTCATTCCCAGCTGAATACCAGGTACCGCGAGTATGCAGCCTTGGCTGCTAAACATTTGATAGCTTGACCGTATGTACGCGTCACGTACGTAACTTTTTAAAAATATATAAGCTTTATGAACATTGGGTTAGGTGAACTGTCTTTTGGGCTGAGTGATTGTGTGTGTTGATCAGGTGTTTGAATTGTATTGGCGTGTTCTATGGAGCTAGGAGCTAGCAGAGGAGCTAGGAGCTAGCATAACAAACACGTAGGTGTTTTTATGCAGGATTAATTTGTGGCATATTAAATATAAGCCTGGTTGTGTTGTGGCTAATAGAGTATATATATGTAAGGCTGCAGCTAACGATTATTTTTCTATCGATTAATCTATAGATTATTTTTTCGATTAATCGGTTAATCTATAGATTATTTTTTCGATTCATCTATAGATTATTTTTCCTTTTACCGATTATTTTTTATTTTATTTTATTTAAAATGAAGATGAAAAAATAAAAGTAGGCCAGTTTTTTCAAAAGGCATGGCTTTTATTTACAAAAAAAAAAGTATGGCCACTCAGTCAACATTGACAACAACATGACAAAATATTCTGTAACAATGTAAACATTTAAAACTTTTAACATTTAACAAAATTAAAAGTAGCTTATTTGCTTTTTAATGTGCAAATATAAAAGTAAACATCCAGTGCAAATCTTAATATTCTGCAATAGTATAAGCATTTCAAAAGTAAAAGTATTGCTTATTTTGCTTTAAACTGTGCAAAAATAAAGATAAACATCCAATACAAAAAAGTGCAAAACGAAATATTCTGTAACAACAGTGTAAACATTTCAACAAAAGTGAAAGTATTGCTTATTTGCTAAAATGTGCAAAAATAAAGATAAACATCCAATACAAAAAAGTGCCAATCTAAATATTCTGGAGCACTGTAAACATTAAGTATTGCTTTTAAAACGTGCAAAATAAACATCCAGTCCAACACAGTACACAATAACCAATTCTACTCATTCCAGTGAGTGACTAACAGTTGTAATGAAGAAAGGTTAGCATGTCTACTTGCTTTGCTTCTTTTCTTGTTTACAATATTCCCAGCAGCTGAAAATAGGCGCTCAGAAGGGGTCGATGTGGCTGGAACTGAGAGGTAATTAGCCTTCACCTCAAACCAGGACTGCGAGCGAGCTGAGCTGCAGTTTAAGTTTCTAGTAGGTCAACGGGCTCATAGTGATGTTACTAGTAGTTGACTGGGAGGTGTTTATTATCATTTGGGGAGAGTCCGCTGCCTGATGCTCACCTGCTAAACACCTATCTGCTCCACGCTGAAGCGCTGACTACATGCGCTATGAATACACACTGCTGATTGGCTGGTAATGCTTCGTGTGTACCAATCAGATGGTTGTGTGGGTGGGACAATGCTGCGTGTGTACCAATCAGATGGTTGTGTGGGTGGGACAATGCTGCGTGTGTACCAATCAGATGGTTGTGTGGGTGGGACAATGCTGCGTGTGTACCAATCAGATGGTTGTGTGGGTGGGACAATGCTGCGTGTGTACCAATCAGATGGTTGTGTGGGTGGGACAATGCTGCGTGTGTACCAATCAGATGGTTGTGTGGGTGGGACAATGCTGCGTGCTGAGACAGAGGCAGAGAAGCAAAGCAACTTGTTAAGACTATAGCAGCTAAAGTTAGCTTTATCTTAGAAACTCGTTCGGTACACCCCCGTACCGAACCGAAATCCCCGTACCGAAACGGTTCAATACAAAACACATACCGTTACACCCCTAGCAGATACAAATGACACATTCATGTTTTTGTGTAATGATGACAACGTATGCTCACGCGGACGATTGACTAGTTGATGGTTGATGGTTTTCTTTTCAAATGTTCGTTCATAGCCGTTGTGCTGCTATGATAGGCCATTTCCGCTCGACACACTGTGCATACAACAACATTATTAGGCTGTGTATTGAAATACTCCCACTTTTGACGACTTTTAGCGTGCGTTTTTCCCCTCGCTCGCACTGTCTGCTTTGCGCTCCGCCATGACGGTAGTGTGACGTAATTATGCGACGCGTCGACGCACAAAAACGGCATCGACGTATTTACATAACCGATGACGTCGACTACGTCGACGCGTCGTTTCAGCCTTATATATATGTTTTGTGTTTATATACTGTTGTAGTCATTTCCAGCTGAATATCAGGTACCGTGACTTTGCAGCCTTGGCTGCTAAACATTTGATAGCTTGACCGTATGTGCGCGTCACGTACGTAACTTTTTAAAAATATATAAGCTTTATGAACCTTGGGTTAGGTGAACGGTCTTTTGGGCTGAGTGATTGTGTGTGTTGATCAGGTGTTTGAATTGTATTGGCGCGTTCTATGGAGCTAGGAGCTAGCAGAGGAGCTAGGAGCTAGCATAACAAACACGTAGGTGTTTTTATGCAGGATTAATTTGTGGCATATTAAATATAAGCCTGGTTGTGTTGTGGCTAATAGAGTATATATATGTCTTGTGTTTATTTACTGTTGTAGTCATTCCCAGCTGAATATCAGGTCACCCCCGGCTCTCACAGCATCTTCCCTATCTGAATAGCTTCAACTCCCCACTAGTCCTTCACTTGCACTTTACTCATCCACAAATCTTTCATCCTCGCTCAAATTAATGGGGAAATTGTCGCTTTCTCGGTCCGAATCTCTCTCACTTCATGCGGCCATCATTGTAAACAATAGGGAACTTTGCGTATATGTTCAATTGACTACGTCACGCTACTTCCGGTAGGGGCAAGCCTTTTTTTATCAGATACCAAAAGTTGCGATCTTTATCGTCGTTGTTCTATACTAAATCCTTTCAGCAAAAATATGGCAATATCGCGAAATGATCAAGTATGACACATAGAATAGATCTGCTATCCCCGTTTAAATAAAAAAAAATCATTTCAGTAGGCCTTTAATGTTAGTGCGGCCCGCGACTTTTAATTGAATGGCGCTTGATAGCGTCTTTCTTGCCAACCCTCTCAATTTTCCGGGAGACTCCCAAATTTCAGGACGTGCTGGCACTGCTTTTAGCGCCCTCTACAGCCTGCCCAAACAGCGTACCTGCTTGGCCACATGTTGAATGCAGCTTTTGCTTGCTCACGTAAGTGCCAGCAAGGCATACTTGTTCAACAGCCACACAGCTTACACTGACGGTAGCCGTACAAAAACAACTTTAACACTGTTACGTTACAAATATGCGCCACACTTTGAACCCACACCAAAAAAGAATGACAAACACATTTCTGGAGAACATCTGCACTGTAACACAACATAAACACAACACAACAAATACCCCGAATCCCATGCAGCCCTAACTCTTCCGCTCAGCCGACGCACGGAGAGGGGGGGGGGGGGGGGAATGTGTGGGGGGGTTTGGTGGTAGCGGGGGTGTATAATGTAGACCGGAAGAGTTAGGGCTGCATGGGATTCTGGGTATTTGTTGTGTTGTGTTACGGTGCGGATGTTCTCCAGAAATGTTTTTGTCATTTTTTTTGGTGTGGGTTCACAGTGTGGCGCATATTTGTAACGTAACAGTGTTACAGTTGTTTTATACGGCCACCGTCAGTGTAAGCTGTGTGGCTGTTGAGCAAGTATGCCTTGCTGTCGCCTACGTGTGCAAGTAAAAGCAACATATAACATGTGGCCGGGCTGGCACGCTGTTTGTAAATGCTATAGAGGACAATTAATGCAGTGCCATTAGGGCACGCCCTTGATTAAGTAATTAGAGTGAAAATAGGATAATATTTGCCCTGGGAGATTTCTAGGAGAGGCAGTCTCCTGGGAAAATCGGGGGGGGGGGGGGGGTCGTTGAGTATACTGGGAAAACCGGGAGGGTCGGCAAGTATGCAGCTGAGCCGCATCAGATTAAAGATTACGATTAAAGTACCAATGATTGTCACACACACACTAGATGTGGTGAAATTTGTCCTCTGCATTTGACCCATCCCCTTGGGGAGCAGTGGGCAGCAGCGGCGCCGCGCCCCGGGAATCATTTTGGTGATTTAACCCCCAACTCCAACCCTTGATGCTGAGTGCCAAGCAGGGAGGTAATGGGTCCCATTTTTATAGTCTTTGTTATGACTCGACTGGGATTTGAACTCCAACCTACCGATCTCAGGGCGGACACTCTAACCACTCGGCCATCAGAGTGGTCAAAGAGCCGCATGCGGCTCCGGAGCCGCGTGTTACCGACCCCCGATCTAGAATGACCCCAAGAAATCTGATTTCAGACACCTTCTCAATGTTCACATTGTTTATGGATAAACTAACTTCTCCCTTTCTTGTATTACTGAATACCATAAATGTAGTATTTTCCAAATTTAAAGATAATTTATTTATATCAAACCACAATTTTAGTTTAACCATTTCCTCTTCAATATTATCAGCTAAGATTTTCAAGTCATCTGCTGAGCAGTATAAATTTGTATCGTCTGCGAATAATACGTACTGTAAAATTTTCGAAACCTCACAAATATCATTTATATATTACATAAAAAGTTTAGGTCCTCACAAGATGGAAACAAACTATGTGTGACATTCATGAGTGTTATTTTGACTTAGGAAGATGTGTTTGTTATTCACTATTCAAACAGTACCTGTTTCCAAAAGATCCAGACATGAAAATAAGATGGATTAAGGTCGTTAATAGGAAATGTAAGAACGCTAATGACAAGTGGGTGGACTGGAAGCCTACAAAAGACTCACAGATCTGCAGTAAACATTTCTTGCATGGTAAACTAACGGATGACCACCCTTTGCCATTGTTAGAAATGGGCTATACATCAACAGTTAGCGTGAAAAGAAGAAGAACACTAGTGCGGCATGGACCTACAGAAACGTCAACATAAGCGTCAACTACTGCTGCTGCTTCCATGGATGAAGTTATCCCACAGACTGGCCAAGTAGAGGATAGTTCTGAATCCACCACACCAGGTATGATAAAACATGACATGGACAGTAGTTGAAATAAACATTGTTGAAATATATTGCTACATTATACAATAATGTTGTGTACAAATATTCATAAAAGGTACATTACATAATTGTTATCCTGTAATCAGAAATGTTCTAAGTGTCATGGAATATCTACTAATAGGTTATATAAATTGACAGTTATTTGTTTTATTAAAATGTACCAATTAACAGTTATATTACTCGGCTAAAGATTTTAAATGACACATACTGTCACGGCCAGGGCGCATTGGAATGCGCCCTCATCCTTGCGCGCTGCAAGCACCGCAGGACACGCGCCGCGCAGCGAGCGGCCACGCGACTCCACACCTGGTGGCAATCATCAATCAGCACACCTGCCTGTAATGAAGGAGCTGCCTTCATACGCTTGGACAACCTGGCATGCCGCGGCCGGAATAGAGTCATCTGTACAGTAAGCGATCTTCTGATGCTTGATGCAACTCTCGCTTTATGCTCTCTATCTGTCCTCTCTGTGCTTTCCCTGCGTTGATTGTCGTGTCCTCCCTCACCCCGCAGTTCCCTGTGTGCATCCCCGAGTCAAGCTGTGCATCTTGTGCTCCCGGATCTTCCCTGCCTCCCTCGCGCTTCCTGGTTCTCGTCTCCTCGCTTGCCCCGGACTACGACAACTCGCTCCTGCCTCTCGACCTCGCTTCCGCCCCTGGAAAACTGCCTGCCTTGCCTTTGTCGTACAGCACTGCTCCTCTCAACACGCACCTCCAACATTTATGGTAAAACGCTCCAGTTAAATACTATACATTGTCTTACACCATACACACTCTTGGATTTTGTCACACTCCATTTCCTTAGTTCGCTAGCATGCTAGCAGCGATCGGTTTCACCGGACATGTCCTCTTTTGCTAGCGTGCTAGCAGCTAACGGGCTAGGTCGTAGACTGACCATACGTCCTCTTTTCACCGGACATGTCCTCTTTTGCGGAGCTGTCAGGGCGGAGTTTCTTAATGCCTCAAATGTCCGGCATTTTGAGTATTGTTTACACAACGTGCAGTACGCTACTTAATATGTCCGTGGGGAAACTCGTTCGGTAGGGATGATGTTTGATAAGAAATTATCGAGTTCGAGCCTATTATCGAATCCTCTTATCGAACCGATTCCTTATCGATTCTCTTATCGAGTCCAGATAGGTTGTTGTATATGGAAAAAAAACACACAATATTTGGTTTAACAAAAGCTCACTTTTATTATATAAGAAAAAAATAAAATCTAATAAATAAATAAATATTGACTGCTACCCCCCTAAAAAAATAAAATAAAATAAATTAATATTGACTGTTGTTACCCAAAGTATATTAAGTGGGATTTTTCAGAAAAACAAATATATACAGTAACACAAAAACAACCTGTCTCTGTGATCACTATAGGTGTATAAATAATAATATAGTGTTAAATAAAATCAGTCCCTTGGGCACAAAACTGAAAATAATACAGCTCTCCAAAAAGTGCACTTCTGCTGCTATTTGACATAACTGTTTGTTATGATGCTTTGACATTTTTGCACTTTATTTCTTTATTGAAAGAAAATTCTATGAAGAGAAAAGTTGTTTGCAAATGTGGTTACAATGCTAAAAAATGAAAAGTTAAAGCTAAAAAAAGAAATACACTTTGTTGAGTTAAAATCTTTTTTTATAGGGGGAAAGATGTGATGTTATGAGCTAGGGAAAATAACAACTACACTACCCAGCATGCAACGGGAGTGACGAGCATGCGCGGTAACCCCAAAAAGTGTTGTTGCATGTCACCACCCGGCAGCTAAGAATGAGGTTATGAGCATGCTGTGAAAGTAAACGTCAAGAACTCAGCCAACACGCCTCGTCTGCATTATTTATAATTAGACAGACAACACCTATACAGTGTGATTTTGTTTGGTTTACAAGGAAAGAAAAACAAAAGTTAAAAAAGGGAGATGTCATATATATGTATGTGCTGCGGTTGCTTTAAGAACGTTGCGACAGCTGCCGTATAGGACATGCGATGCTAGCCTGGTTGCTATGTTTCCGGTTGGTCGTAAAAGTGTTCGTCATGTGTTTGTACCCTGCTCAAATCTCTCAGTAAAGTTATTCATTGGATTATACCTTTTGTTTTGAACTTTATTACACCTTGGAGCGCTTTTTCCGGTCCATTGTTTTCCTGCTTTCGCTATCTGCGCCTAATGACTGAGCATTTCTGGTCGGGACGGGATTCCAGGGATTTTCTTTACTGGTCTCGATAACGGGTACCGGTTCTCAAAAAGGGATTCGAGTCCGAGGACTCAGTTCTTTTCTTATCGAACAACCGGGAAAACCGGTTTCGAGTATCATCCCTATCGTTCGGTAAACCTCTGCACCGAACCGGAACCCCCGTACCGAAACGGTTCGATAAAATGCCCGTACCGTTACACCCCTATTAATAAGGGAAGGAAGAGTGTATTGTTTTCTAATGTTCAAAATAATTTGGTGATTTACTTTGTTATACCCAGGAATAAAATGTGAGTCATTTTTGTCAAGTGTTTGATTTAATAAGTCCTATAGCACAAGTGTAAGGAAACTATAAGTGGTGTTATCGTCAATTTAGGAATCTAACAGAGTTTGTGGCTCTAGGTGGGTTTTATTTGGGGGGAAATGGGCTCCAAAGGCTCTTTGTATGCTGAATGTTGCCGACTCCTGCCTTAGATCAACACACAAAGCTAATGTGCGTGCACATGTTACGTACGGGTGTAGTGACATCATTTTGTGCTAAAAGCCATGTGTATTATATAGGGGTGTAACGGTACGTGTATTTGTATCCAACCGTTTCGGTACAGGGTTCCAGTTCGGTTCGAAGGTGTACCGAACGAGTTTCCATACAAACATATTAAGTAGCGTAGCGCACGTTGTGTAAACAATGCATACTGAGGCACAACACACGGCATGCTAGGAACGACCGGGCTAGGACAACGTGTAAAAGCCACAGCTGGAAGACCCTCTGCCTCGATAAAATCTCCCGTTTGGGAACACTTCGGCTGCGCGGTGCGATACAACAATGGACGACGGAGGTTTGCCGACATTGTTCAGCATCGGTAAGGCATGCTTCTGCCAACACGTCAAACATGCTAACCCATTTGAAGCGGCACCACCCCCAAGTGAACATCGCTTCAACAAAGATAAAACGAGCAAACAGCTCCCACCTCTTACTGCCAAGTTAGCCAGGCTGGGGGGGGAGGGGGGAAGAAAAGTTCATCTGAGGCTGAGTTGACTTGAAACCGTTTATTGTTTCACTTTTTATACGTAGAAAAAAAGTTTTGTCATTTTATTTAATCAGAGCAACAATTTGAAGCAGTTTAATGTTGATTAACGTGGACCCCGACTTAAACAAGTTGAAAAACTTATTGGGGTGTTACCATTTAGTGGTCAATTGTACGGAATATGTACTGTACTGTGCAATCTAGTAATAAAAGTCTCAATCAATCAATCAAAAGAAGGTGCGGTTAAGGGGGAGGAGTATATTTATAGCTAGAATTCACTTAAATTCAAGTTATATATATATATATATATATATATATATGTATATATATATATATATATATATATATATATATATATATATATATATATAAATAAAATAAATACTTGACTTTCAGTGAATTCTAGCTATATATAAATACGTATTTTATTTTATATATATATATATATATATATATATATATATATATATATATATATATATATATATATATATATATATATATATATATATATATATATATATATATATATATATATATACATATAAATTAAAAAAAATACTTGAATTTCAGTGTTCATTTATTTACACATATACACACATAACACTCATCTCTACTCATTGTTGTATTTGAAAGTGCAATGCTTTGCAGCCAGTAGCACAGCCTTTGAAGGAGCATAGGTATGTGCAGTGTAATATTCTGGGTTGGAGTCAATAACCAGGCGAGGTCATGAAGTTACATCTCTTTACTTCATACTTCGGAACCGACTCCCACACTTTCCGTCAGGGTGCAATACAACGTAAACCGTTGGCCAACCAAAAAGGGGTTGGCCAAAGGTTTACGTTGTATTGCACACTCTGACGGCAAGTGTGGGTGTCGGTTCCGAAGTATGAAGTAAAGAGCGGACGTGACGACAGGCTGTCCTCACTCAGGTCCGAACGGACCTGGAGGGGGCGTGCCTTAAGTACGGCTGGAAATCGGGAGAATGGTTGTCCCGGGAGATTTTCGGGAGAGGCACTGAAATTCGGAAGTCTCCCGGAAAAATTCGGGAGGGTTGGCAAGTATGACTTTCACTTGACAAGGCTACTCCACTCACTTCAATTATACCAAATGTCATTTTCTTGTTAACAATCAAATGTAAAGTTAGTAAACATTTGAGAGTAGGAAGTCAACATACCTGTTCTGTGCAACACAACTTGATGTTTCGTGAAAACAGCGTCCAGTAGTTGATTGTTCTCCTCTTTTGTTCTAGAAAGTTCCGCCTCGTATTCTGCTATCGTTCTTTCTAACACTACAAATATTTCTTCAACGGCAGCAGTTAGTCGCTGATCCACCAACGCTCTCAACATTTGTAATGTAGACATTTTCACACAATCACAACACTTTACTCTCACACTTGATCTCTACTTAGCGTTGTGTTGATAACGTCTGTGTCTTCTGTTAGCAGCTAACAAACTAAGCTAACTGGCGAGCTAGGCTAACAAGCAAAGATAGCACGAGAAGCGGCACAGTGCTTCTAGCACATCGAGACGTGTTTATCCTTAAATAAAGAATCAAGGATGTATTTTATACGACGTAAATATTTCAAACTGGAGAACAAATAATAAGACTGACTTATTAGCGTCCTGCACACTTCTTTCTCCGTCGATGTGCTTTCACGACAGTTTGCACACTTGACGTTACAAGGCGTACTGCTCTCATAGACATATTCTAAGGCAGTGTTTTTCAACCTTTTTTGAGCCAAGGCACATTTTTTGCGTTGAAAACATCCGGAGGCACACCACCAGCAGAAATCCTTAAAAAACTAACTCAGTTGACAGTAAAAAGTCATCGCAACTGTTGGATATGACTTTAAAGCATAACCAAGCATGCATGACTATAGCTCTTGTCTCAAAGTAGGTATACTGTCACCACCTGCCACATCTTATTGGACTTATTTGGAGTTTTTTGCCGTTTAGTTCTTGTCTTGCGCTCCGATTTTTGATGGCTTTTTCTCTTTTTTTGGTATTTTCCTGTAGCAGTTTCATGTCTTCCTTTGAGCGACATTTCCCGCATCTACTTTGTTTTAGCAATCAAGACTATTTCAGTTGTTCTTATCCTTCTTTGTGGGGACATTGTTGATTGTCATGTCATGTTCGGATGTACATTGTGGACGCTGTCTTTGCTCCGCAGTAAGTCTTTGTTGTCGTCCAGCATTCTGTTTTTGTTTACTTTGTAGCCAGTTCAGTTTTAGTTTCGTTCTGCACAGCCTTCCCTAAGCTTCAATGCCTTTTCTTAGGTGCACTCACCTTTTGTTTATTTTTGGTTTAAGCATTAGATACCTATTTACCTTCGCACTGCCTCCCGCTGTTTCAGACATTTACAAAGCAATTAGCTACCAGCTGCCACCTACTGATATGGAAGAGTATTACACGGTTCCTCTGCCTAGCTTTAGACAGCACCGACACTCAACAACAACACATCATTTGCGGATTATAATTACTGGTTTGCAAAAAATATTTTAAACCCAAATAGGTGAAATTAGATAATCTCCCACGGCACACCAGACTGTATGTCACGGCACACTAGTGTGCCGCGGCACAGTGGTTGAAAAAGACTGTTCTAAGGTACGCAGCATGGAGCGCTACTGCCTACTGGCGCTGACGAAACGCGGGGGCGCCATCTTGGAGTGGTGATCAGCTCCACTCAGTGCAATTCATTTGGCAGGAGCAATGAACTGTCAGCGCATTTAATTCATCTTACCTCACTGAATACCACTGATTTTCACGCGCTTTTTTGTCATACGTGTAGCTATGATAAAGGACACATGTTTTGGCGTGTTTTATTATTCATAGTTTGCTTAACAGTAATAGAATATTCTTATATGAAAGTTAAAGTGCCAATGATATGCTGTAAATCACCAGACGCCCGAGATCAAAACTTGGAATATAATCCCAGAGAAGGGGGAAAAAAACGGTCAGCTATTTTTAAATTGAAGAAACAATATGATTAGCTTATATATACATGCGTATATCCTACATAAACAATGTATGAATACATTAGATATCTATATATCTTAGGGACCTATAGACTGTATCTCTGTTGCTGCAGCAGCAGAGAATTTATTCTGTCTTGACACTTTGTATTGATATTTTGTATTACATTCTTCCCTTAAATGATCATGTTTACAGTGATTGTTTTATATGTATTTTAAGTCACTTTGGATAAAAGCGTCTGCCGAATACTTAAACATAAACATAAAGTCTTAATATCAGCTAAAACCACCAATCTGCTCCACTGGATTCAAAATAAAACCAAATTCTGTCTTACCCAACAATGTTAGTATTTGAACATTGTTACTTGAAGACTTATTCCTGGTTAAAATTATACTGTTAAGAAAGTATTGTTAATTCCATTTTCAAGCAATTCTATTATGGTCATACTCTTGTTTGTTTGCGGCTACAATTTCAGTACTATTGAAGATATTTGCTCCTTCTCAACTCTGTGGTTATATTATTTTCACAAAATACAACCAATAGTACGTTAATGTTAAATCTTACTTGTGAAAAGTAATCCCCCGATAACTATTTTCAACAGTCCGCTCATTTGAGCAGGAAAACGTTGAACACTATCTTTGTTTTCTACCTGTCAACTGTCAGTTTAGGCTGCTCGCCGGCTCCTCTTCACCACTTCAAGATGGCGGCCCAATTTCTCCCGTCACAGCAGCCAATGCTGTGTCTACTTATAAGATGTCTATAGTACTGCTCTTCTTCTTCTTCTTCTTCTTCTTCTTCTTTTGTTTAATGGCGGTTGACAAGCAACCTTGTGGTGTGCATTACGGCCACCTACTGAAATGGAGTGTGGACCGAGGTGGATCCCTACTCTATATTCTTTTATTTAACCCAGTGTTTTTTAAATATGTATATAATGTTTTATAACCTATGTGTTCTGAATGCAATCCTAAAATATCTTCCACTACTAACCTAACCTTCTCTTTCGCTAACTTATTTCCCAGTATTTCCCTTTCTCTATTGTATTTCCTACAATGTATTAAAACATGTCCTACATTTTCTATCTGATGACAACAGTCACACAGTCCTGTATTATGTTTCCTATCAATGTCAATGAACTATTTAGATAAGTATGTCCTAATCTCATTCTAGTAATAATGTCTTCTTCCTTCCTATTTCTATTCCTCCTCTCATTACACATGCTCTCCTCTGGACTTTGTAATAGTCTCTACCTTTTCTTTCCTTATTTCAATTATCTTGCCACTTTTTTATTGTGTTCTATCTTAATGATGTTCTTCACTTCTTCTTTACTGTGCTTAATCTCCATGTTTACTTCTGTTTTAGTGCTTGCTTGTTTTGCATATCTATCAGCTAATTAATTCCCCTCAACTCCTACAAGTCTTGCTTTTCTTTTACTGTGAAACAGAAATTGGTGGAAAAACCTTCTTACCTGTTATTGACTATGGAGATGTGTTGTACATGAATGCTACTGCTGGTTGTCTCCACAAGCTGGATAGTGTGTACCACGGTGCACTGAGATTTATCACCAACTGCGCTCCCCTTACTCACCATTGCGTATTATACTCAATGGTTAACTGGACATCTTTATGTGCTCGACGCCTCAATCATTGGTATGTTTTCATCTACAAAACCATTCTGGGTATCACTCCATCTTATCTGTCTTGTCTTTTAACAAAGAAACAAGGAAGTCACAATCTTCGTTCAATGAATGTTCTGCAATTTGTCGTCCCCAAAGTAAGAACTGAACTGGGCAAGAAAGCATTTAGGTTTTCAGCAGCGAAGGCTTGGAATAACCTACAATCGAATATTAAACTTCAAACCCTTGTTACGTTGAATGAGTTTAAAGCTTCTGTGAAAGGACTGCAGTCTACCTTGTCTGTATGCACATGTGTTATGTGAGCAAGTTTTAATGTCGTAAATGTGATGTTTTATGTATTTGTTTACTGTTTTTAATGTAACCTTGCTGCTGCCCTCTTGGCCAGGTCTCCCCTGGAAAAGAGATCTTTGATCTCAATTGGATTTTACCTGGTTAAATAAAGGCTAATAATAATAATAATAATAATAACATGAGCAGGAACCCAGAGAAATGTTACCACACTTCCTGCTTTATTTATTCTGCAGATTGCCTGAACTATTTCATAAACTAAATCTTGTCTTGTTTCTGATGCTATGTTTTTTATGCTCATAATGCACTTCTGGAGTCCGAGCACATGACTGCTTTCCTTGCTTTATTTTCCTCTATCCAATGAACTGCCATATAAATTGCAACCAATTCCCCCATAAAAACAGATAACTTATCACTGATTCTTTTATTTAATTAATGCTATGTTTCCTTGTGGGATAACTGCTGCAGCTCCTACCTTATTATTTATAGTTTTTGATGCATCTGTATATATTATGATGTTGTCTAAAAATGTTTCCTCAATCCATTGTTCTACCTTTTAACTATTTAAATTTACATTCTTTAATAATTGCATGTTTACCTTTGGGTTGTCATACATCCACGGTGGTATTGCAGGGATTGGTACTGTAGGGCTAACTTTAATATTGTCAATTTGAGCTTTTTCACATATGTCTCCTATTATCCACCCCAAACTATTCATTTTTTTCTTCTCTTTTTCTTAGCACTTTAGTAACACGTGGTGAGTTGGATGTCCTTGCTTGGACCCTTTTAAGTTTGCACAATAAACTGCTGACAGTTGATCTCTCCTCATGTCTAAAGGTTTTTCATTCATTTCTACTTGTAATGCTGCCACTGGGGTTGATTTAGTAGTTTCACAACATAACCTTAGTGCCTGTGATTGGATCCTGTCTATTTTCCCAAGTAATGTTTTTGAAGCAGATTGATAAATGATGCATCCATAATCAATAACAGATGTAATTAAAGTGATATATATTGCTTTCAATGTCTGCCTATCAGCCCCCCAATCTTTACCCATCAAAGCCCTCATTATATTTAACACCTTTTTACTTTTCTCCACTATTTTGCTGATGTGGGTTGACCAGTTAATATATTCATCAAATCATATTCCCAAATATTTGAATACTTGTACTTCTTCTATATTTTCTCCATAGAGCTTAACTTGGAGCTTGTTTTGAACTTTCCTTTTTGTAAAATTCATGACTTTAGTCTTTCCAACAGAGAATCTTAAACCCCAAGCTGTTCCCCATTCTTGAACATTATTTACCACTTTTTGAATCTTCTTTTCTCTATGACGTGTATTTCTACTCTCTCTTCCACATCACTCAAACATCACAAACAGTGCCACCTCCACTAACCCTTCCACTTCCCTAAACACTTCATTTATCATTATTGAAAATAATACTGGACTTATTATACTCCCTTGCAGGGTCCCATTTTCCACTTCATATTCTCTACTATATTCATTCTCTATTTTTACAAACATGTTTCTACTTGTTAGGAAGTCTTTTATCCATCTATAGATTTTCCCTCTAATCCCAATTTTATTTAATTTTATCAGTAGCCCCTGTTTCCACAACATATCATACGCTTTCTCTATGTAAAAAAATACTGCAATTATACTTTATTTATTTATTTGTCCTTTTCTAATTTCCTCTTCCAGCTTCTAACGTAGAAGCTTAAAAACCCTACAATGATTCTTTCCGGGAGGACTTCCTCGACAAACTGCACAAGCACAGATTTGCTCTCCGGCTTTTTTCCGTTTCTAAATGCCATTAATCTCTTCATCAGTGTGACAGTTCCCCCTGACGATTGATTGCAGCTGCTTGCTGCAGCCGGACTGGTGCGCGCCTGGCGCGCTCTTGGAGGTGCGCCCAGCGCAGCGCACACATGAATGTGCACTGCGGTGCGCTCGGGCCTTGACAGAGAGAGCCATGAAAGCCAAATATTTTAAAATGTATTTCCGTGAGAGCCATATAATATTCTTTAACACTGAATACAACTAAATATGTGCATTTTTAAATAAGACCAACATTTTTAGAGTATAAGAGTCTCTTGTTCTTTTTAATAACATTGTTATTCTGAAGCAAACCAAAAATAAATAAAATACTTCTTACCATTAATGTGACTTCTTGAACAGGTGCGGTAGAAAACGGATGGATGGATTAAAATGCATGAGAATGTTTTATATTTTGAACGTTATTTTTAACACTGTGATTACCAGCGGAATTATTCATTACTTATGGTGTTAAGCAATGTCAGCTAAGATTTATCTGACAGCCAGATGTAGTTATCAAAATAAAATGAAAACAATATTCAGTCTAAGCCTGGGCCCCTGGAGAGGTGGTCCTGACTGAGACCTAGGGAAGAAAGAAAAAAAAACTAATAGCCATAGCACACATAAACATGTGTGTAAGGGGGAAACATCAAAGAACACAAAGGACATTAAAAGAGCAGAGCTGATGCAACCAGCTACCACTCCAGCAGTGCCATTTCTACATACTGCTACAAAAATAAAAGTAAAACAACAAAAACAACAAAGAATAATTCACCAATAATATATATTGCGCACACTCGATTGCACCCTGCATAGACAAGCAACCAAACAAAAACATAATTTCAACACCCATATACACTGTAGTGGTCTCTGCGGTGTTCCAGGCCATCATCTGTTGGGATGGGAGGAGCATGGCCAGAGACAGGAGCAGACCCAACAAAGCAACCAAGAGAGCCGCCCACCAACTCTCGGCCAGTGTCCAGTCCGCATGGATGAGCAAGGATGCGTCCAAGGAGACCGAGGTGTCCGATACCTGCTCATTCAGCCAAGAACCTGTGAAGGTTGTCCGTCCCGGTGCTAAGCGCCAACTCCGCATCTTCTCCAGTCTCTCCAAATAGACTCTGGTGTGGCAGAGACCCAGCAGCTGGTCTCCATGGCCAAAAGGCTCCTGGGAGGCAGATCCAGAAGTTCACAAAAAAGCACCGCAGAAGTCACGAAAGTGCCACCCCTTGTCACACAGTCCCAAAGGGTCCCCAACCAAAAGGCAAAAAAACCCAAATGAAAACAAGAGGGGAACACCAGGAACACAAAAGGATGACACAAGAGCACAGAGCTCCTGCCACCAGCAGCCACTACAGTGGCGCCATCTTAATGAAATACTTGTATGTTTTAGTAATGTATGTATAAAAAATTAACGCATTGTGAGGGTTTGCTGGGAACGTCTGGCAGAGTCTCCTGTCAGAGAGAGTTTAAATTCCCACCTCTGGAAAGAACTTTGAACATGTCACGAGGGAGGTGCTGGACATTGAGTCCGAGTGGACCATGTTCCGCACCTTTATTGTCGAGGCGGCTGATTGGAGCGGTGGCCGCAAGGTAGTTGGTGCCTGTCGTGGCGGTAAGCCTAGAACCCGTTGGTGGACACTGGCGGTGAGGGATGCCGTTAAGCTGAAGAAGGAGTCCTATCGGGTTCTTTTGGCTCAGAGGACTCCTAAGGCAGTAGAGAGGTACCGACAGGCCAAGCGGCGTGCGGCTTCAGCGGTCGCGGAGGCAAAAACTCGGACATGGGAGGAGTTCAGGGAAGCCATGGAAAACGACCTACGGACGGCTTCGTAGCGATTCTGGACTACCATCCGCTGCCTCAGAAAGGGGAAGCAGTGCACTATCAACACCGTGTATGGTGAGGATGGTGTTCTGTTGACCTCGACTGCGGATGTTGTGGATCGGTGGAGGGAATACTTACAAGACCTCCTCAATCCCACCAACACGTCTTCCTATGAGGAAGCAGTGCCTGGGGAATCTGTGGTGGGATCTCCCATTTTTGGGGCTGAGATTGCTGAGGTAGTTAAAAAGCTCCTCGGTGGCAAGGCCCCGGGGGTAGATGAGATCCGCCCGGAGTTCCTTAAGGCTCTGGATGCTGTCTTGGTTGAAAAGACTCTGCAGCATCGCATGGACATCGGGGGCGGTACCTCTGGATTGGCAGACCGGGGTGGTGATTCTTCTCTTTAAGAAGGGGAACCGGAGGGTGTGTTCTAACTATCGTGGGATCACACTCCTCAGCCTTCCCAGTAAGGTCTATTCAGGTGTACTGGAGAGGAGGCTATGCCGGATAGTCGAACCTCGGATTCAGGAGGAACAGTGTGGTTTTCGTCCTGGTCGTGGAACTGTGGACCAGCTCTATACTCTCGGCAGGGTCCTTGAGGGTGCATGGGAGATTGCCCAACCAGTCTACATGTGCTTTGTGGACTTGGAGAAGGCATTCGACCGTGTCCCTTGGGAAGTCCTGTGGGGAGTGCTCAGAGAGTATGGGGTATCAGACTGTCTGATTGTGGCGGTCCGCTCCCTGTATAATCAGTGTCAGAGCTTTGTCCGCATTGCCGGCAGTAAGTCGGACACGTTTCCAGTGAGGGTTGCACTCCGCCAAGGCTGCCCTTTGTCACAGATTCTGTTCATAACTTTTATGGACAGAATTTCTAGGCGCAGTCAAGGCGTTGAGGGGATCCGGTTTGGTGGCTGCAGGATTAGGTTTCTGTTTTTTGCAGATGATGTGGTCCTGATGGCTTCATCTGGTCAGGATCTTCAGCTCTCACTGGATCGGTTCGCAGCTGAGTGTGAAGCGACTGGGATGAGAATCAGCACCTCCAAGTCCGAGTCCATGGTTCTCGCCCGGAAAAGGGTGGAGTGCCATCTCCGGGTTGCGGAGGAGACCCTGCCCCAAGTGGAGGGGTTCAAGTACCTCGGAGTCTTGTTCACGAGTGAGGGAAGAGTGGAACGTGAGATCGACAGGCAGATCGGTGCGGCGTCTTCAGTAATGCGGACGCTGTATCGAACCCTTGTGGGGAAGAAGGAGCTGAGGCGGAAGGCAAAGCTCTCAATTTACCGGTCGATCTACGTTCCCATCCTCACCTATGGTCATGAGCTTTGAGTTATGACCGAAAGGACAAGATCACGGGTACAAGCGGCCGAAATGAGTTTCCTCCGCCGGGTGGCGGGGCTCTCCCTTAGAGAAAGGGTGAGAAGCTCTGTCATCCGGGAGGAGCTCAAAGTAAAGCCGCTGCTCCTCCACATCCAGAGGAGCCAGATGAGGTGGTTCGGGCATCTGGTCAGGATGCCACCCGAACGCCTCCCTAGGGAGGTGTTTAGGGCACGTCCGACCGGTAGGAGGCCACGGGGAAGACCCAGGACACGTTGGGAAGACTATGTCTCCCGGCTGGCCTGTGAACGCCTCGGGATTCCCCGGGAACACCCGGGGGATCCCGAGGTGTTCCCAGGCTGGATGAAGTGGCTGGGGAGAGGGAAGTCTGGGCTTCCCAGGAAGGTGATCAAGGGTGATGGGTCAAATGCAGAGAATAATTTCGCCACACCTAGTGTTTGTGTGACAATCATTGGTTCTTTAACTTTTAACGTTTAACTTTAAGCTGCTGCCCCCGCGACCCGACCTTGGATAAGTGGAAGAAGATGGATGGATAGATGGATGGATGTATAAAAAATAATATCTTACCTCGGAGTAAAAGGGAACAAAAATATGAAAATGAACGAGGTGTATCGCCACAATTTCAACCACTTGTATGCTTCTGTCATTGTAATGAATGACGCACGGGGGCGCCACTAACTCCCATCACATAATTTATTTTTTAAATGTTGATATTTTTAAACGAAGCACTTACTGTAACCTAACAAAAAAATAATTGTACATTTTCAGGATTTTGAAATAAATAAAGTATTATAAAATAGTAAAAAATCGATGTATTTTCCTTTTAAGGCTGCTGAACACATCTTTCAGTTTTGTGTACAGATCTGTGCGGTTTCATAAAGAATACCGTATTTCTATTAATGTTGGTTTCGTAAGTAATCGTTTATTATGACATTGTTATTGAAATACAGATGACACAAAAGAACCATGGTAAGTAACTGTGGCAAAACAAGTTGACGGAAGTGACGTTGGGAACGCGCATGCGTGGACCGATCGGGTGATAAAGCAAGATGGCGTCTGACGGACAAGGCCTAAACGTGGGCATTATATTTCTGTATTCTTACATATATGTTGTTTAATAGAGTACACACGGTTAATAATTGTTTGTAGCTGGATACATTAGTCTGAGCGCACTTTGACACTTCTCCTGTTTGCAAGCTTCATTTAAGGTAGCTTGCTGCTAGTTTAGCTGGCTAGTTAGCTTAGCTTGTTAGCTGCTAACAAAGAGTCGCGGAAGTTATTTAAACATCGCTAAGTAGGGAACTAATGTGAGTGTAAAGTGTTGTGATTGTGTGAAAATGTGCGAAAGAACGATGGCAGAGTATGAGGAGGAACTTTGTCCAACAAAAGAGGTGAACGAGCGACAACATCAACTCCTGGATGTTTATTATAAGAAACATCATCAAGTTGTGTTACACAGACCAGGTTTGTTTACTTTTTATTCTCACATGTTTACTAACTTTATGTGTAACTATTACCACTATTCTGAAATATATGATGTATAAGAAGTTTGGTTGTCTTGTGAGGATGATTAGTGATGCGATCGGCAGTTCTTTTGACTGTTTGTGCAGCTGGTAACCAGAACGATCGTGCATTTTGTGATAAAAGCATGAAATTTGGTACACTTATAGCCAAAGGCATTTTCAAAAGATTTGGATATGGAGCCACCATGAATTTTCAAAATGGCGCCCATGGCAGCCATCTTTCAAAATGACTGTCAGTAACAACTGTTCGCTTATGAATGATGGATATAATATGATGTTTCAGACTTATTTACCATACATAGTACTTGGTAAATGTCTTTTGGATATTCTAAATGTGTCATTAAATATTCAAGATGACTGACATCTTCAAGATTGCAGCCATCACTTGTATGACTGTCTGATATGGGTGATCTCGGTGTCAAACCAGTATTATTTTTTTATTTCCTTTTCTTTGTGCAGAATTCAAATTTGGAACTTTACAATTGGCCAGAAGCTTCCTTCTGACTCAGAAATGGTGACCACAATAGTCACACTTGGTGACCACTGGTCACCTACAACAAGATGGCAGCCATATTTCTGAAATTAAATCTATAATTTCAAGTACACTATCATCTATTTTAGTGGAATTGAAATGTTACCCAATGAAAAAATAAAGTTGCATGTTATTGCACGTAGCATATGCAGCAAGAAACGGCCACCACAAAATTATGATTCAAACAGTTGATACTGATGTTGTGGTGCTGGCTGTGGCAGTGGCTCAGACTCTACAACCATAGGATGAGCTTTGGTTGGCTTTCTGTACTGGTAAGAATTTTCGATATTTGGCAGCCTATGAAATTACAGCAGGGCTCAGGCCCGAGAAAGCATGTGCACTACCAGTGTTCCATGCATTGACGGGTTGTGACACTGTGTCAAGCTTTGTTAGCCATGGGAAAAAGACTGCATGGGCTGTATGGTCTGTGCTTCCAGAACTTACACATGCCCTGTTGAAAGTGTCTTCAGCCCCAGATGACATACCACAGGAGGTAATGGCCACAATTGAGAGGTTTGTTATCTTAGTCTATAACCGAACCAGCACATGTACAGAAATCAATACAGCAAGGAGGAAGTTATTTGCAAAGAGGCACAATGTGCAAACAATCCCCCCTACCAAGGCTGCCCTAGCAGAGCATGTTAAGAGCGCTGTATACTAGGAAGGGCACGTGTGGGGTACAGTCCTGGTGTCAACACCAGAATTACCTTCACCGTGCGAATGGGGCTGGTCAAAGTCACCTGAGGGGGACTATGAACCCTTTTGGACATGCCTACCAGATGCAGACCAGCCAAGTTATGAACTTGTCTCATGCAAATGCAAGAAGGGTTGTGTTGGGCAGTGTAAGTGCAAAAAAATCCCACTTACAGTGCACAGCCCTTTGTGTCTGTGAAGGTGAGTGTGACTAGTCTTCCCTGTGATAGACCCTAGGTTTCCCTTGCTTAACATGAGTATTTTGAGATAGAAAGAAGATTCTTAGAAATTCCAAAGTTCCCAATTCAAATTCTGCATCAAGATAAATGTATAATTAAACATAGATATCATCCATATCTAACCAGTTGGTGACCATTTAGAATTTTCAATGAAAATGTTCCACTATCCAAAAGACATTTACCAAGTAGTATGAATGGTAAATAATTCTGAAATATCATATTAAATCCATCATTCATAAGAAAACAGTTGTTGCTGGCGGACATTTTGAAAAATGGCTGCCATGGGCGCCATGTTGAAAATTCATGATGGCTCCACATCGAAATCTTTTGAGAATGCCTTTGGCTATAAGTGTACCAAATTTCATGCTTTTATCACAACATGCACAATTCCTTTATATTCTGGAACTAACCTCTTGTACTATGTACTGAATCACTAGAATCAGTTCCTTAAATTGATTCGTTCAAAAAATGTGTTCACCGAATAACCCCCCCCCCCCTTCAAAAAATAGGAGGGGGGGGGGCGTGCGTAGTATAGTACAGTGCAGACATTCGCGGGAGAAGCAGCAAATAGGGTGAACGCGAGTCCCTACGCACTGTAGTGATGGGATCGGCAGTTCTTTTGACTGTACTGAGTAGGGTTGGGTATCGTTTGAATTCGAACGATTCCTATACCGATTCCGGTTCTTTGTTTCGATTCCGATTCCTGACGATTCTCGATTCTGATTCTTTTAAGAGGCAGGGTCAAAAAAAAGTTTTGGATATTTTAAATGAGCTAGCTAACCTACAGTCTTTCTGAATGAAATAGTCTCTGACATTCTCCATCAATTTTAATTCTATTAACTTTTTATGAACTTTACTATAAATTCCTCACAAGGCTGTTTTCAACTACAATATAAATATCAAATCTATGAACTTGAATATAAATATTATAAATTATGAATACATTTTCCCAGGGGTACACTTTCCTCAAGAGAGCTTTATTTTTGAAAACCTCATGAAAACACATTTACACACACAAGTGTATGATGCTGCAGGTACTTAAAAATGTTACCGTGCTCCCACTGATGGGCTAACCTGGTGCAGAAAACCAAATAAACAATTCAAAAGTGAGCTACAAAAGCAATATTGGGACAATGTGTACAATGAAAAAGAGGTTGATGAAGCATATGAACATTTCTTAAACAAGTTCATAATACTTTATGACAAACATTGTCCATGGATACAACTCAGTAACAAGCAGAGAAAGAATAATCAACCATGGATGACAAAACGATTAAAAAATGCTTGTAAGAAGAAGAATACACTATATAGAGAATTTATAGCACAAAGAACTATAGAGGCAGAAATTAAGTACAAAAAGTATAAAAACAAGTTAACAGATATACTACGATCATGTAGAAAAGAATATTACAGTGAATTATTGGACAGGAACAAAAATAATATGAGAGCAACATGGGGCATCCTCAATAGCATTATTAAAAATGGCACAAAGAGGGGCTACCCTCAATACTTTTTAGACAGAAATAAAAAAAATTACAACATAAAGGAAGTAGTTGAAAGCTTCAATAATTATTTTGTAAATATTGGACCAAAATTGGAAGAAAGGATTACAGACCCAGTTCCAATTGAGGAATATAATGATACCATAGAGCGAAATCCCAACTCCATGTTCCTCAGTAATGTGACACAGGAGGAAATAGTTACAATCGTGAAAAAATGTAAATCTAAGACTTCAACTGATTGTAATGGAATTGATATGGAAACGATAAAAAAGGTTATAGAAGAGATCTCAGGACCATTAATGTATATTAGTAATCTATCATTTCAAACAGGTACATTCCCAAACAAAATTAAAATAGCTAAAGTTGCACCAATTTATAAGACTGGAGATAAACATCAATTTAAAAATTATAGACCTGTTTCTTTACTTCCACAATTTTCTAAAATCATTGAAAAACTGTTTAATAACAGATTAGAGAGTTTCATAAATAAAAATAGAATACTCGGAGAGAACCAATATGGATACAGAGCTAATGTCTCAACTTCAATGGCTTTAATTGAAATAACAGAGGAAATTACCAATGCAAAAGACAGTAAAAAATGTGCAGCAGCAGTTTTTATGGATCTAACTAAAGCATTTGACACAATTAATCACAATATTTTAATCAAAAAACTAGAACGATATGGCATCAGAGGGTTAGTCTTAAACTGGATAAGAAGTTATCTAACGAACAGGAAACAATACGTGAAGCTAGGCGAACACATGTCTACAACGCTAAATATATCCTGTGGTGTACCTCAGGGATCAATATTAGGACCTAAATTATTCAATCTCTATATAAATGACATTTGTAAAGTTACAAAAGATTTACAGTTAGTATTATTTGCGGATGATACAACAGCGTTTTGTTCAGGAGAGAACACACAGGAGATAATACAAATAATAACAGAAGAAATTAACAAATTAAAAAGATGGTTTGACAAAAATAGATTATCGTTGAATCTCAGCAAAACTAAAATAATGCTATTTGGTAACAGTAGTAGAGAAAGTCAAACACAAATACAAATAGACGGAATAGAAATTGAAAGAGTAAATGAAACCAAATTTCTAGGTATAATGATTGATGATAAATTGAACTGGAAATCTCACGTAAAAAATATACAACATAAAGTAGCAAGAAACACGTCAATAATGAATAAAGCAAAACATGTTCTAGACAAAAAATCACTTCATATTCTCTACTGCTCACTAGTGTTACCATATCTGAGCTACTGTGTAGAAATATGGGGAAATAATTACAAAAGTACACTTCATTCATTAACGGTGTTACAAAAAAGATCAGTTAGAATAATACATAATGTTGGATATAGAGAACATACAAATCCTTTATTTATTGAATCAAAGATACTGAAATTCCACGACATAGTGAATTTGCAAACAGCTAAAATTATGCACAAAGCAAACTATAACCTGCTACTCAAGAATATACAACAATTCTTCTCAACAAAAGAGGAGAAATATAATCTTAGAGAAAAATTTAATTTAAAACATTTGTACGCACGTACAACACTTAAGACCTTCAGTATATCAATATGTGGAATTAAATTATGGAATGGATTAAGCAAAGCAATCAAACAATGTACTAATATGATCCACTTCAAGAAACTCTTCAAACTTAAAGTGTTTACAAAGTACAAAGAAGAAGAACCATGACAAACATTCTCAATTTATTTCATCCATCCATTCATTCATTCCTAAAGTAATCTTACTTATCTCATCACATGAAATATGACTTACTTCACCAATTATTATTATTAAATTCTTACTATTATTTATTTATTTATTTGTATTGTGATTACCTATGGAGTTATTGTGAATAAATTGAGAACAGGAAGTGAATAAAAAAGTTTCAGCAACTGTTATGTAAAGGAAAGGGGTAGGATTAAATAAGCTCTGATTCTTCCTACTCCTTTTCGAACATGTTGAAAAGAGAAACTGGAAATAGTGATGTATCATGTTGTATGCTTGCATGTTCGAAATAAACTCAAACTCTAACTCTAACCATAAGAAACAACTTGCAAAACCCAGTCCAGATTAGCAGCAGGTACAGTATAAAATCAGAGACAGTTCTTGTTTAGGAAAATGACCATATCCGCCTTCTCAGGCAGGATGCGTGAGCGTTCTGGACAGATAGTGTCTCCTGCTGTGGAAAATACACGTTCGCTGGGTGTGGAAGAAGCTTGAACGCATAAAAAAGAGAAAGCGCGATCTGACAGCAAAGGGTAAGTCTTTTGTTGGTTCCACCACCATGCAGCAGGGTCGTCAGTAAGGCTGAAACGACGCGTCGACGTAGTCGACGTCATCGGTTATGTAAATACGTCGACGCCGTTTTTGTGCGTCGACGCGTCGCATAATTACGTCACACTACCGTCATGGCGGAGCGCAAAGCAGACTGTGCGAGCGAGGGGAAAAACGCACGCCAAAAGTCGTCAAAAGTGTGGGAGTATTTCAATACACAGCCTAATAATGTTGTTGTATGCACAGTGTCGAGCGTAAATGGCCTATCATAGCAGCACAACGGCTATGAACGAACATTTGAAAAGAAAACCATCAACCATCAACTAGTCAATCGTCCGCGTTAGCATACGTTGTCATCATTACACAAAAACATGAATGTGTCATTTGTATCTGCTAGGGGTGTAACGTTATGTGTTTTGTATTGAACCGTTTCGGTACGGGGCTTTCGGTTCGGTACGGGGGTGTACCGAACGAGTTTCTAAGCTAAAGCTAACTTTAGCTGCAAAGGCTTAACAAGTTGCTTTGCTCTTTCTGCGGCTGCCTCTGTCTCAGCACGCAGCATTGTCCCACCCATACAACCATCTGATTGGTACACACGCAGCATTGTCCCACCCACACAACCATCTGATTGGTACACACAAAGCATTATCAGCCAATCAGCAGTGCGTATTCAGAGCGCACATAGTCAGCGCTTCAGCGTGGAGCAGATAGGTGTTTAGCAGGTGAGCATCAGGCAGCGGACTCTCCCCAAATGATAATAAACACCTCCCAGTCAACTACTAGTAACATCACTATGAGCCCGTTGACCTACTAGAAACTTAAACTGCAGCTCAGCTCACTCGCAGTCCTGGCTTGAGGTGAAGGCTAATTACCTCTCAGTTCCAGCCACATCGACCCCTTCTGAGCGCCTATTTTCAGCTGCTGGGAATATTGTAAACAAGAAAAGAAGCAAAGCAAGTAGACATGCTAACCTTTCTTCATTACAACTGTTAGTCACTCACTGGAATGAGTAGAATTGGTTATTGTGTACTGTGTTGGACTGGATGTTTATTTTGCACATTTTAAAAGCAATACTTAATGTTTACAGTGCTCCAGAATATTTAGATTGGCACTTTTTTGTATTGATGTTTATCTTTATTTTTGCACATTTTAGCAAATAAGCAATACTTTCACTTTTGTTGAAATGTTTACACTTTTGTTACAGAATATTTAGTTTTGCACTTTTTTGTATTGGATGTTTATCTTTATTTTTGCACATTTTAAAGCAAAATAAGCAATACTTTTACTTTTGAAATGCTTATACTATTGCAGAATATTAAGATTTGCACTGGATGTTTACTTTTATATTTGCACATTAAAAAGCAAATAAGCTACTTTTAATTTTGTTAAATGTTAAAAGTTTTAAATGTTTACATTGTTACAGAATATTTTGTCATGTTGTTGTCAATGTTGACTGAGTGGCCATACTTTTTTTTTTTGTAAATAAAAGCCATGCCTTTTGAAAAAACTGGCCTACTTTTATTTTTTCATCTTCATTTTAAATAAAATAAAATAAAAAATAATCGGTAAAAGGAAAAATAATCTATAGATGAATCGAAAAAATAATCTATAGATTAACTGATTAATCGAAAAAATAATCTATAGATTAATCGATAGAAAAATAATCGTTAGCTGCAGCCTTAGTCGTCAGACATAAGTATCGGTGGAACGTCCTGGTACATCTGCAGCTCTCTCTCCACTCGTTTCTTGATGGACATGGAGCTCTGTTATTTCGCGGTTATTTCTTTTTTTTTTTGTAAAGTAAAGCCACACTTTCGACCGCCGACGCCCGCTATCCATGCTTGAGCTTGCTGACTCGCTCGGCTATGCTAACACTTCCGGGGGTGGGCGCTTCTTCGTTGGTGCTCAGCGGCTTCTTCTTCCGGTTCGGCGGACATATTTTTATTTTTATTTTTTTATTTTTCCGGTCGACGGACTGGGTATCGAAAATAGGAATCGAAATTTAAACTTTTGAACGATACCGGGAGAATCGGAAAGTTAGTCCCGGTTCCAATCGATACTCGATACTCGATACACAACCCTAGTACTGAGTCACTAGAATCAGTGACTGACACGCACCACAGTCAGCACAGTCCAGTACGTGAACCGAATCACTTCTGCAGTTCTTTTGATTGTACTGAATCACTAGAATCAGTGACTGACACAGCGCCACAGTCAGCACAGTTCAGTACGTGAACCGAATCACTTCTGCAGCAGCAGTTCTGTGTGCAGTTCGGCGAATCATGAGTCAGTCAGTAACAGCTTCCCCAGCGGCAGATCTCGGTGTGTGTCAGTTTGCGAACGTGTGTGTGCGTTTCCGGCCTGTCCAATAAACAAAGTGTGACTAAATGTCTTGGTTGTTAAATATGTTTTATTGCACTGAAATGAAAATAAGAAATAAATAAAAGTGGGAAAATAAAAAAAATAGTAATAGCCTACTAAAATGCTTGCAATCAACAGTTAAATAAATAGGCCTCGTTTGTTTAGTGCAAAAACAAATATTAAATTAAGAAACCCTTAACAAATGCCAACATAAAAACTAAATGTTCTGTAGCAAAGAAAATGTAAACTTAAATATGCAAACAAAAAGAAAATAAATACCTTCAAAATAAAACAAATAAATTAAGAGCCAGAAATGCCAACATAAAAACTAAATGTTCTGTAGCCTACGTTTAAAAATATAACAAAGAAAATATCAACTTAAATGTGCAAACAAAAAGAAAATAAATAGGCTACCTTAAATAAAACAAAACAAATATTAAACCAAGTGCCAGAAATGCCAACATTAAAACTTAGCTTACATTTAAAAATATAAAAATGGAAATATCAACTTAAATATGCAATAAAAAAGAAAATAAATAGCTTAAATAATATAAAAATCAACAACAGTTGCAGTAGAAGGGATAATAATAATAATTATAATATGAATCAGAATTGATCCCCAAGGAGAAATTTATTTTTGTTACAATAACTGTGTAAATAATAGCCTATGTATGTGTACATACATTAGTTATTATTTTTATTTTAAATCTTGTCAAAACAGCCTGCCCTACACTTTACCCCCCGCCCCTCCCCCTCGCGTCGCTGCTGCTCAGCCTGCACTGACTTTCTTTCTGTCTCCTCTACTCTCATAACTATGTGTTGAGATAATGGGGACGGGGCGCGTGTGTGTGTTTGTTTTCATGTGGCTTGAGTCAACATTAGCCGTTAGCTTGGAGAATGAATGGAGAACTGATGCCAATGGCATGAAACATATCCCCGCGACGGGAGGAGAATCACTCGCGGCATTGGGGCAAGCAGAGCAGAGAGCGAGAGCGATGTCGTTGATCCGCGGTGAACGAATCGTTCGCTCAGTCCCTCCCCCCGCCCTCTCATTGGCTGCGTCGTTCGCCGACGTCGAGGGTTCAGTGAGTCACAGAATGCGCCAGTTCCACTCATAGCGGCATGGTCGCGGCAGAGTTCAACTGAACTGAGAAAGGAACGAATCAGTTCATGAAGTGATTCGGTTCAGTACGTTCACTCAAAAGATTTGTTATTTCGAACGAATCGTTCGCGAACGACACAACACTAAGGATGATGTACATCAGGGGTCTCAAACACGCGGCCCGCGGGCCAATTGTGGCCCGGGAGACGTTATTTTGCGGCCCCCACCTTAATATGAAAGTTTAATGTTAGTGCGGCCCGCGAGTTTTAAATGAATGGCGCTTGACAGCGTTGTGTGCGGAGCTGAAGAAATCTACCAATCACGTTGTGGTATGAGGCTCTCGACAATATCGAGGGCGTGCCGTGATGGCACTGTCATCAGTGTCCTCTAGAATCTGTCACCGCATCATCTTTTTCTCCATACTAACAGCGTGCCAGCCCAGACACATGTTGTATGAGGCTTCTAGAGACACACGCAAGTTATTGCAAGACATACTTGAGGAACAGCCACACATGTCACACTGAGGGTGGTCATATTTTATTTTATTTATATTTTAACACTGTTACAAATATGCGCCACACTGTGAACCCACACCAAACAAGAATGACAAACACATTTCGGGAGAACATCTGCACCTAAACACAACATAAACACAACAGAACAAATACCCAGAATCCTTTGCAGCCCTAACTCTTCCGGGCTACAAAAACACCCCCGCTACCCCCAACCCCGCCCAACTCAACCCCCCCCCCCCCCCCATCTCCCGAATTCGGAGGTCTCAAGGTTGGCAAGTATGCATTGACGTCACTTGCGTAATGCAAGCAGAGAAACATTTTGCCGCTTTTCTATGACACACGCTCTTCCTTCCTCCCTCCCTCGCCCGCCTGCTCGCTCCCGCCCCCGTTGTAAACAGTCCGGGCGGGGAAGACGAGCACTCCGCCGAAGGAGCGAGCGACAATACAAAAGTGTGGTGCACTGGACCCCAGCGCTGATACAGACGTGTAACACGTTAGTGGTGATGTTAACCCGTTCGGGGCTAATTGTGCTACCGTAACTGTAAACTCCACCCCCCACCCTCCTCCCGTTGGCTCCAGACAGAGACGATTTTTGATGCAATATTTCTTTCACAGGGGCACCCCGACGTGTCTTATTTCATTTCATTTCATTTTTATTTATCTCCTTCATTGATGTGCATCTTTGATCGATAGACAATTATACCTCAATTTTTAAATTATACATTTACACACCAATGCCTGAGAAGGAGCAGGATGAAGAAAAATCTTATATTTTTCTGCCCCCTTCAACATAGTACGTAGTCTTACTTAATGATATCATATAAACAAACAATTACATCCAAATATAACGAAAACAAACAAAAAAACACAAGAAGTGCAAAACTTCATGATGTACAAAACGAAGAAAAAAAACAAAATAAGTAGTATACACCTCACAGGATGATACAAAACAAATACAAAACTAGGCAAAAAATAAGTAAAATAATAAATATAAAGCAAAATGTAAACACTTATGGCTGTCCATATGATCTCATTGTTCTGTCCTTATATATTTTTTCAATTGGAATATATTTTTAAAATCTTTTATCTCTTGTAAAGAGAATTCCATAGTTTAACCCCCACCACTGATATACACATTTGTTTTAAAGTTGTCCTTGAATACTGATGTTTGAAATGACCTTTTCTTCTATGCTCTTCATTCTCAGAAGTGATGACAAACATTTTTTGTAAATTTGCTGGTAATGTTTTACTTTTAGCCTTAAACATGACACATAATGTCTGTAACTTTACTAGCTCCTGTAGTTTCAATAAACCCGAATTAATAAATAATATGTTAGTGTGTTTTAAGTAATCTACTTTATGAATAATCCTTATAGCTCTTTTCTGTAGTTGATACAGAGAAAGTTGCGTTGCACAAGGAATACAATTTGAAACGTCATTATACAACTAGACATGCTGAGGAGTATGCAAAATACTAGGGGAGTGAACCGGGTTGCAAATTTTAAAACCAGTCTACTGAGGCAACAAGATTTCGTCAAGAAAGCAAGCGAAAAGAGCGATGCAGCAGTCAAAGCTAGCTACATGGTGAGTGAGATGGTTGCTAGGGCGGGAAAGCCATTCAAAGGAGGTGAATTCATTAAAAAGTGCATGTTAGATTTTTTTTAAGAAATCTTTTCTTGCGGCCCAGCCTCACCCAGTTTCTGCATCCAGTGGCCCCCAGGTAAATTGAGTTTGAGACCCCTGATGTACATGTATACGTCTGGTACTTGCAACCGCGTGGTTGTCGTTGTTCTGTTGAATTTAGCTACCCTTAAAAATAAGTTACCTATCCCAGTCCATTTGTAGAATAAACTTAAATCGATGCATGTGCATATTCAGTAAAAAACAAAACATACAATAAATAAATATAAGCAGCAACAAAAATATACTTTAAAATGCTTCTACACATTCAGTAAAAGGCACGGATAAAATCCATCCATCTATTTTCTACCGCTTGTCCCTTTCTGGGTCGCGGGGGTTGCTGGAGGTGGCAGAAAGCCAGAGTACCTGGAGGGAACCCACACAGTCACAGGGAGAACATGCAAACTTCACACAGAAAGATCCGGAGCCCAGGACCGAACCCAGGACCTTCGCATTGTGAGGCACAGATACCAGTGTTTCCATATATAGGATTGGTACCTAACAGAACTACAACTAGGATTGGTTATCTGTATAATAAAACCATTCTCGGGCCCCTGCAGTCTACATACAAACTTAAACATCAGTTTTCTCAGGGTGGCGTGGAAGGTGTTTATCCCTAAATCACAAAAAAGCTTGCTGGCACTACTACCCCTGGGCTTTCTGAGCAGGATTCTGAGACAGTCATTATATGCAACCTGGAGTTTGCGCAAGCTCTCTTTCTTGAACCTCACCCAGAGGGGTGCTGTGTACATAGGGGTGCAGTAGGCTCTAAACAAGTACACCTTCGCTTCATCAGAGCAGTAATGACATTTGCTCACCAGCATATTGGCTTGGACATACAGCAGTCTAAACATGTCCGCATCATCCTCCATCTTGTCATTGATGATGATAAGATGTTGATCCTCCTTGGTCCTACATATCATTACCATACTCTTTGTGGTATTATACTTGATGTCAAACTTGACTCCATAGCCTGTGCATATGTTAAGAAGCTGGTGGAACCCTGCACTACTGGGAGATATAATGGCCAAATCATCAGCGTACATAAAGTGGTTGATTAAGGTGTTCCCCATGATGCACCCTGTTCTGCATTCTCCCACTGCCTTGACAGGTCATCCATAGACAGGCTAAATAGGCCTGGTGATAGAGGCCCACCCTGCCGGACCCCATTGCCAACTCTAAAGGGAGAGGATAAACTACTCCCCCATTGTACCTGCTTCGTCTGCCTGTTGTACCAATATGCCAGAATATACCCAGAACACCCCTATGCTTCAGATTGATGAAGAGTTTGAGATGGTTGACTCTGTCAAATGCTTTAGATGCATAAATAAACCCTACCAACATTGTAGAGCCCTGCACTCTGTA
Organism: Entelurus aequoreus; assembly: GCF_033978785.1. NCBI lineage: Eukaryota > Metazoa > Chordata > Actinopteri > Syngnathiformes > Syngnathidae > Entelurus > Entelurus aequoreus. The sequence goes on along the minus strand of NC_084744.1, from coordinate 25,179,553 downwards.
TTTTTCTAATGCTTCTTTTAAAGCATAAATACACAAGTCAGTGCTGTACTTGCTCTTGAAGCCAAATCGGTTGCCTGCGGTGCAAATAAGATCCCCAACTCTGTATATTATCACACTTTCCAGCACTTTAGATAGCATGCTGGCTCGGGCGATATGTCGATAATTGTCCATAGTCCCTACCTTACCAGCCTTGTCTTTAATGACAGGTACTAAAATAACTGTCAGCATAGCAGCTGGCAGGATGCCACGCATTACCAACCTACCAGTATATACCTACTCCATGTACATAAATACTTAATGCAGGTGTTCGGATATGTTTTAAAGGCCTACTGAAATGAATTTTTTTTATTTAAACGGGGATAGCAGATCTATTCTATGTGTCATACTTGATCATTTCGCGATATTGCCATATTTTTGCTGAAAGGATTTAGTATAGAACAACGACGATAAAGATTGCAACTTTTGGTATCTGATAAAAAAAAGGCTTGCCCCTACCGGAAGTAGCGTGACGTAGTCAGTTGAACATATACGCAAAGTTCCCTATTGTTTACAATGATGGCCGCATGAAGTGAGAGAGATTCGGACCGAGAAAGCGACAATTTCCCCATTAATTTGAGCGAGGATGAAAGATTTGTGGATGAGTAAAGTGCAAGTGAAGGACTAGTGGGGAGTTGAAGCTATTCAGATAGGGAAGATGCTGTAAGAGCCGGGGGTGACCTGATATTCAGCTGGGAATGACTACAACAGTAAATAAACACAAGACATATATATACTCTATTAGCCACAACACAACCAGGCTTATATTTAATATGCCACAAATTAATCCTGCATAATAACACCTGCGTGTTTGTTATGCTAGCTCCTAGCTCCTCTGCTAGCTCCTAGCTCCATAGAACACGCCAATACAATTCAAACACCTGATCAACACACACAATCACTCAGCCCAAAAGACCGTTCACCTAACCCAAGGTTCATAAAGCTTATATATTTTTAAAAAGTTACGTACGTGACGCGCACGTAGGTACGGTATGTGTTATGCTAGCTCCTCTGCTAGCTCCTAGCTCCATAGAACACGCCAATACAATTCAAACACATGATCAACACACACAATCACTCAGCCCAAAAGACCGTTCACCTAATCCAAGGTTCATAAAGCTTATATATTTTTAAAAAGTTACGTACGTGACGCGCACGTAGGTACGGTATGTGTTATGCTAGCTCCTCTGCTAGCTCCTAGCTCCATAGAACACGCCAATACAATTCAAACACATGATCAACACACACAATCACTCAGCCCAAAAGACCGTTCACCTAATCCAAGGTTCATAAAGCTTATATATTTTTAAAAAGTTACGTACGTGACGCGCACGTAGGTACGGTACGTGTTATGCTAGCTCCTCTGCTAGCTCCTAGCTCCATAGAACACGCCAATACAATTCAAACACATGATCAACACACACAATCACTCAGCCCAAAAGACCGTTCACCTAACCCAAGGTTCATAAAGCTTATATATTTTAAAAAAGTTACGTACATACGCAAAAAAAGCCAAAGCTGCATACTCACAGTAGCACGTCTGCGTCTTTGTCATCCAAATCAAAGTAATCCTGGTAAGAGTCTGTGTTGTCCCAGTTCTCTACAGGCGTCTGTGTATCCAAATCAAAAGTCCTCCTGGTTAGAGTCTCTGTTATCCGAGTTCTTCCATCTTGACTGCATCTTTCGGGAATGTAAACAAAGAAGCGCCGGCTGTGTACTGTTGTGGCTGACTACGTTCGAAAAATACGTCCATTTCGCACCGACAACTTTCTTCTTTGCTTGCTTGGCTTCCTTCTCCATAATGCAATGAACATGATTGAAACAGATTCACGAACACAGATGTCCAGAATACTGTGGAATTATGAAATGAAAACAGAGCTTTTTCGTATCGACTTCAATGTGGAAGGCATACCCGTGTTCGCCGGGCTACGTCACGCGCATACGTCATCCTCAGAGGCGTTTCGAACCGGAAGTTTAGCGGCAAATTTAAAATGTCACTTTATAAGTTAACCCGGCCGTATTGGCATGTGTTATAATGTTAAGATTTCATCATTGATATATAAACTATCAGACTGCGTGGTCGGTAGTAGTGGCTTTCAGTAGGCCTTTAAGGTCTTTGTAGGCAGAATAATGCGACACTAATAGCCTCTATTGTAAGCAGACTTTTGATCGCATTTATTTTACTATTTAAAATGCATTAAAAAGAAAAAATGTGTGTTCTTGATAGGCAAAATAAAAAAAAGTGTGGTTCCCTTTTAAGTGAAGTGAAGTATATTTATTTAGCGCTTTTCTCTAGTGACTCAGAGCGCTTTACATATTGAACCCCATTATCTAAGTTACATTTAAACCAGTGTGGGTGGCACTGGGAGCAGGTGGGTAAAGTACCTTGCTCAAGGACACAACGGCAGTGACTAGGATTAAACCTGGAACCGTCGAGTTGCTGGCACGGCCGCTCTACCAACCAAGCCACGCCGGCCTTAGACTGTATTAAATTCTATCAAAATCTCATAAAAATCGTAAATACATTCTAGAAATGTCTCAATAATTCCATTAACAATATTTTTATTTAGGAACTTTCTAACGTAACGTGTTTCTATCTACACTTCTGTTAAAATGTAATAATCACTTATTTTTCTTTTTTGTGAAAATGTAATAAGAGCTTTAGCAGGGTTTCTGTGGGATCATTAAAAGTCATTGAATGGACTTTGCCTAAATTAAGGCTTTAAATGGTATTAAAAAGCATTAATTTACGATGTCCAGAGGCATTAAAATATTAATGCAATCGTAGGCCGGAACCGATATAAATGAAAATAAACCTAATAACTTAATTCTTGCCATCATCAATACATTGCTATGTCCGTCTGTTTCCTTCTTGGTCTGTGGAGTTTAAACTGGACTAAGAGGTCTCACTCTGTGCATCGCTCTCAGCCCCTGAGCATGTTAATTCCACAGTACACTTACATGAACAAAGTGAGCTTATTGTCAGTCATTCACAATCTTTGTTTCGGCTACTTGCAATTCTCCTCCACACATTGTCCTGTGTGCAGTAGTGTTAGCGACACTCACTTTAATGTTGGAGATGGAACTAGTCATTTTAATACCACACTGTAATACAGGCCCCCGTATAACTGCCCAGGATATGCCTGTTATATGATTCTTTAATTTTGGGCCTTTTAGAATCAGCATGTTTTCGTCCATTTGTGTCAAGGAGGTGAAATTAGGTCTGGAAACCTTTGACAAGTTGACATCATGTCCATTAGGACTTTTCAAAGTGTAGAATACCATCCGCCGTAAACGTAATATTTTACTTTGAAAGTAACCTAGATCATTTGTTTTGTGTTTATGCATGACTTCCTGTCCCACAAGAGCAGATTTTAGCTCAATTGAACCGCCTTGTTGTGGCGACCGCTAAATATAGAAGCCAGGTGGTGGAAACTGACACATTGACTTGAAAACAAAAAACGGAACAGGTCTGTCGCCGAGGCGCCGCCGTTCCACATCCAGTGGAAATCCCGGTTACAATTACAAATGTTGCTTGGCAAGATCAATGACGAAAACTTACTTTGGGTTCAAGGCACAAAGCAAAAGGAAATACACTTTCAAACCAAAGCACTTGCAGTGAGTGAACTCGACCACAAGATGGCGTCGTAGCAGAGACAACAATACAGAATGCAGATTTACACTGTAAACGACCTAATCTTTCTCCAAGTTTATACATCAGTAACTGACATTAAAATCACAGGGGGCGCTGGAGCCTATCCCAGCTGCAGTCAGGCAGCAGGGAATTTATCGCAATATAGATTTTAGGCCATATTGCCCACCCCTTGTAAAAAGTGGTCTTATTTTCCTGTGAATAATGTTGTAAAGAGTAGTGTGTTTGTTTTCAGGCCAATTCATATAATAACTTGTTTTTTTTAAGTTGATGTGAATTTACTGACTGAATCTTGACATTTCTCAAGCATGCTTGTCATTTTGTTTCCTGCAGATGTCTGTGAAGAACAACTTCTGCCTGAAAAACAGGGGAGTAGCTTCAGGATGGTGAAGGAGGATCCATCAAAGAGGATGACCAGGTGCCACGGACCCTCTGGCGTCTCATTTTCCTCTTTGACACAGACCCTTCCCTGTAAAAAGGAAGAGGAAGACTCACTGACACCCCACATTAAAGAGGAAGAGGAGGAACACAGCATCAGTCAGGAGGGAGATCATATTGAAGGACTGGTGGAGTTCCCAGTGACTGGTGTCCCTGTGAAGAGTGAAGATGATGAGGTCAAAGGTGAAAGTGGGGAGAAGAGAGAGGCGGAGCCTCCAAGCAGCAGCTCAACACAACACATGACAACAGAAGCTGATGGAGACCACTGTGGAGGATCACAAGCAGACAAGCTCCTAGCTCCACTATCAGATAGTGAGGACACAACGTCACACTCTCCTGACACTGATGATGAAGACTCTAAAGATGATAAGACATGTCACACTGACAACACTCACTTGAAATGTTCTCACTGTGACCAAACATTTAAAAACCATAGTCATCTGAAAAGACACATGAGAATACACACTGGAGATAAACCTTTTTCTTGTTCAATCTGTGGCTTATCTTTTACAAGGAAGGACAATATGAAAGATCACACAAGAACACACAAAGGAGAAAAACCATTTCCGTGTTCTTTGTGTGATTCGAGGTATGCACGAAGTCGAGATTTGAAAAAACACCTGAAAAGACACACTGGGGAAAACCTTTTTAAGTGTTCTGTGTGTAATTCAAGTTTTGTCCAAGGTGAACATTTGAAAAGACACATGAGAACACACACAGGAGAAAAACCTTTTACCTGTTCACTCTGTAGTAAAGGTTTTGCACAAAGTCACAATTTGAAAGTACACATGAGAACACACACTGGTGAAAAACCCTTTTCCTGTTCAACCTGTGGTAAAGGTTTTACACACAGTCGGAGTTTGAAAGAACACATGACAATACACAGTGGAGAAAAACCTTTTTCCTGTTCAATTTGTGGTGAAGATTTTGTACGGCGACGGTCTGTAAAAGTACACATGAGAACGCACACTGGTGAAAAACCTTTTACTTGTTCAATCTGTGGTAAAAGTTTTACAGAAAGTCGTTGTTTGGAAAGACATACAAGATCACACACAGGTGAAAAAGCTTTTTCCTGTTCAATCTGTGGTAAAGGTTTTACAGAAAGTCAATATTTGAAAGTACATGAGAAAACACACACTGGTGAAAAACCTTTTTCCTGTTCAATCTGTGGTAAAGGTTTTACAGAAAGTCAGAATGTGAAAAGACACATGAGAACACACACTGCTGAAAAATCCCATTCCTGTTCAATCTGCAACAAAAGCTTTTGTGAACGATCATACCTTGTAGCACACATGAGAAGACACCAAGGAGAGAAAGTGTTGAGTTGCAGTGTGTGTGGTGAAAGATTCTCTTCTAAGTACCAGTGTAAGAAACACAAGTGTGCTGGTGAGAACAGCAGCAGCAAATGAAACTGCAGGATTTGAAATAAACTGTCAAGACTTTAATTTTGACTTTCTAACAACATCAGCACATATAACATGTGTGACATTGTTGTTTGTGTAACAATCTTTTTAATATGCTTCTACGTTTATAGATTAGATATTTTGTATTAGTGCTTTTTTTCAATCAAGTACATGCATTAATATGCAACATTGTGTACTTTTATTAAAAATCGAACAGAACAATTTGACTGAAAAGGTGAGAGTAAACAGTACAATACATATTTTTTACGTACAATAAAAAAATGTGTGTGTATATATATTCATCATACAATTTTAGACATTCATAATAGTGTTTTTTATAGGTGCTTGAAATTTCGAAGTGTGACATATTTTTACTTCTAATTGTTAATGATCCCATAGACTAGCACCTTTATATGATATACATATGTACTGGTTCACATCTGAAACATCTTCTGGACCACTTCAGGAAGCATATTATTATTTACTTTATACATCATTTGAACAGATGTCTTTTATACAATTTTAAAATGTGTGACTTTAGGAATCATTTGTTGGGTCTCTATACCATTTTATCAATGATCTTTATTACTCTCTTCTGTAATATGATGAATGTGTTGTGGTTGTTTTATATGTATGTCCCCAGACCTTTATGCAATATAAAAGTGAGAGAAAATGGCTGAATTGTTTGTGGAAGGATGGTTTTGTTTTTACAAACTTACATTTGTGGATAAAACAAAAATTCCCATTATTGTGTTTTAAACATTTTTTATTTTAATTTTCTAACCTCTCCAAAACAATATCAATGGCAATCAAAGTTTGGAGTGTCAGGCAAAAGCCAATATTGTAAAACATCCCACAAAGATTTACTTTGCATACATTCATAAAATAAACTGTTTATTTTGTTTCGCTATCACAGAACGAACAAGTGTTGTCTTCAATTGCAAAACAACATCCTGAAAATTATTTTAAATGGTAAATTCCGTTTGTTTTTTTTCTTAAATGAACTCCTTTGTATTTGGAAGAATGGAAACTTTCAAGTTATGAGTATTTTTTTAAATACATTAAAGAAGAAATAGTAAATATCTAAAAAAAAAAGATGATATACTGTAATTGAAATATTTTTCTTTTAGTTAATGTAATTATCTTTACTTACAGGTCGTACTTAATGAACTCTTCAAATAATAAAATACTTGTATCACTCAATAAGTGCATCAGCGACCAAATGCCTTTTTCAAACCATTTCTGTTCAAAGATGGATTTGTTTCTCATTTTAATATAACAACAATTCCATAGTGGAGTATTGTGTGTGATGAAGTTGTGTTTGTAAATTAGTTTCCAGTACAACAACACTTGCTGGTAGGGATGGGTACCGTTCACCTTTTAACCGATGCGGCACAAATTCTGGTACCTTAAAATTGATACCAATCCTCAACGATACCACTTTTTGGTACTTTGGTGTGTGTTAATAATATTAATTGTTTGTGATAATTAAATCTACGTTTTTTATTGCAACATTTAAAAATTAGCTTGTTATGATAAATGTTGTCCTTTTGTTACATCTTGTCTTATTATCATATTATCATTTACAAGTAAGTTTATCTACAGTCGCAAGTCCAATATTCTAGATGGCAGTAGTGTAAATTCATAGTGTTTTTTGAAATGCCCAAAAAGAAGTGTTAATACTGTATATATTGTCCTTATTACTCACAAGTCTTAGTTATAGTTTTCATTAACTAATTTAGAGGTGTTAACGTCATGAGAAATTGCTAATGCTAATCAGCAACATGTCAAAAGCAAAGCCAATGGATATTAGCATCAAGCTAGCACAACTTTCCGAAAAGTGGAGCCTTACTTTACCTACTTTGTAGCATTTTTTGAGTCAATTTCTTTGTTGGCATTGACAATTGCAACATTTACCTAAAAGTAGTTTGACTGAGTCTGCTCTCAGTGCTGCTGGAGTGATCACCAAATGTCGAACAGAGGTCAAATTAGTTAAAGTTGGATATTCAACAGATATTCAACATCCAGCCATGGCTGACTGTTTGTCCCCGGCACAGAAAACTCATGCCACGTCTGTCAGTCCGTGCTGACAAGCGCTCTAGTGTATGGGACCGTCAATAAAGTACTTGTCATTGGCTCATAAAAAACAATTCAGTTGTCAATAGCTTGAGTCATGTGACCTAGAACCTCAAACCTACTTTCATATTGTTTGTTCTTCACTGCTATAGCTGGCTCATGCATTGAATTTTCCAGTTTTAAGGGATAAGCAGTAGAAAATGGATGGATGGATGTTTAGTGACAGGCTGGAAACTGTCAAACCTCAAGCCCGCCAAGTGCTTGAACTCAAAGCAGTTTTACACGGTCATAGACTGAGAGGGTGCAGACCAAGAAAGAAGCCCCTGTCCCTAAGTTGCCAATTCTAAGAAGGATTTACTTATAAGACACCCACACGTTCAACCAGTTTTTGGGACAAAAGTTTACCGGTCAAATGACATTTTGCTTCACCTCCAATCAACAGTGAAAAGGCTGATTTTTGTACACAAGCAGGTTTTCCAACAAGACAACAATATTAAACACACATAAAAACTGCTTTCAAAGGGTTTCAGGCAGGTTTCTGGAATGTCCGTTCCAGAGACTAAACCTTAACCCTGCTAAACATTTGAGAACAATGCTTTGAACTGACTCTGTGCCAAGAAAGCAACACATTTCAATCAAATCTACCGGAATTTTTTTTTGTCAAAAAGTGGGGATTTATTTTTTTTTAAAGTCAGAATTTTTTCAAAGTGTCAAAAAGTCAGAATTTTTTTTACAGGTGTCAAGAACTCGGGATTTTTTCAAAGTGTCAAAAAGTCGAGATTTTTTTTGTCAAAAAGTCAGAAAAGTCTGGATTTTTTCTAAGTGTCAAAAAGTCAGAATTTCTTCTTAGTGTCAAAAAGTCTGGATTTTTTCAAAGTGTCAAAAATTCAGGATTTTTTGTAACTGTCAAAAAGTCTGGATTATTTTCTAAGTGTCAAAAAGTCAGGATTTTTTCCAAGTGTCAAAAAATCTGGATATTTTCTAAGCGTCAAAAAATATGGATTGTTTTCCAAGTGTCAAAAAGTCTGGATTTTTTTTGTCAAAAATTTAGAATTTTTTCTAAGTGTCAAAAAGTCTGGATTTTTTTCCAAGTGTCAAAAAGTCGGGATAACATTGAGAAAAAAATCCCGATTTTTTTTGACACTTAGAAAAAAATCCCGACTTTTTGACAAAAAAAAATCCCGACTTTTTGACACTTAGAAAAAAATCCCGACTTTTTGACACTTACAAAAAAATCCCGAATTTTAAGCAATTGTGAAGAAACCCTGAATTGCTCCGTCATAAGAACATCAGACTTTCACTCCGAGTCTACGGGATTCAGGTCCCTGTTCTGCTGACCAACAATAGGCTCCAAGATCGCCCTGCAAAAGTCTCATTCTTAAATTAAAGATTAAAGATACCAATGATTGTCTTGCCCTCAATAGTCAGTATAATAAGTCCAGTACTGTTCAATAATGATAAATGAAGTGTTTAGTGAAGTTGAAGGGTTAGTGGAGGTGGCACTGTTTGTGATGATGGAGTGATGTGGAAGAGAGCTAGAAATACACATCATAGAGAAAAGAAGATACAAAAAGCTGTAAATAAAGTTCAAGAATGGGGAACAGCTTGGGTTTTAAAGGCCTACTGAAACCCACTACTACCGACCACGCAGTCTGATAGTTTATATATCAATGATGAAATCTTAACATTGCAACACATGCCAATACGGCCGGGTTAACTTATAAAGTGCAATTTTAAATTTCCCGCTAAACTTCCGGTTGGAAACGTTTATGTATGATGACGTATGCGCGTGACGTCACGACGGCAACAGAAGTATTCGTACCCAATGTGTCACCATACAAACTGCTCTGTTTTCATCGAACAATTCCACAGTATTCTGGACATCTGTGTTGGGGAATCTTTTGCAATTTGTTTAATGAACAATGGAGACTGCAAAGAAGAAAGTTGTAGGTGGGATCGGTGTACTAGCGGCTGGCTGTAGCAACACAACAAAGAGGACTTACTTGGATAGCAGACGCGCTAGCCGATGCTAGCCGCCAACCGTATCTGATATTGGGTGAAGTCCTTCGTCGCGCCTTCGATCGCTGGAACGCAGGTGAGCACGGGTGTTGATGAGCAGATGACGGCTGGCTGGCGTAGGTGAGCGCTAATGTTTTTATCATAGCTCTGTGAGGGCCGGTTGCTAAGTTGCTAAGTTAGCTTCAGCGTCGTTAGCAACAGCATTGTTAAGCTTTGCCAGGCTGAGAGATATTAACCGTGTAGTTACATGTCCATGGTTTAATAGTATTGTTGATCTTCTGTCTATCCTTCCAGTCAGGGATTTATTTATTTAGTTTCTATCTGCATTTGAGCCCGATGCTATCACGTTAGCTAGTAGCTAAAGAGCTTCGCCGATGTATTGTCGTGGAGATAAAAGTCACTGTGAATGTCCATTTCGCGTTCTCGACTCTCATTTTCAAGAGGATATAGTATCCGAGGTGGTTTAAAATACAAATCCGTGATCCACAATAGAAAAAGGAGTGTGTGTGGAATCCAATGAGACCTTGTACCTAAGTTACGGTCAGAGCGAAAAAAGATACACCCTGCACTGCCTCTCTGGTCCTTCACTCTAACGTTCCTCATCCACAAATCTTTTATCCTCGCTCAAATTAATGGGGTAATCGTCGCTTTCTTGGTCCGAATCTCCCTCGCTCCATTGTAAACAACGGGGAATTGTGAGGAATCCTTCCTCCTGTGACGTCACGTTACTTCCGGTATAGGCAAGGCTTTTTTTAATCAGCGACCAAAAGTGGCGAACTATATCGTCATTGTTCTATACTAAATCCTTTCAGCAAAAATATGGCAATATCGCGAAATGATCAAGTATGACACATAGAATGGATCTGCTATCCCTGTTTAAATAAAAATAAAAATCATTTCAGTAGGCCTTTAAGATTCTCTGTTGGAAAAACTAAAGTCATGAATTTTACAAAGAGGAAGGAAATACAATAGAGAAAGGGAAATACTGGGAAATAAGTTAGCGAAAGAGAAGGTTAGGTTAGTAGTGGAATATATTTTAGGATTGCACTCAGAACACATTGGTTATAAAACATTTTATATACATTAAAAAAAAGACTGGGTTGAATAAAATAATATAGAGTAGGGATCCATCTCCGTCCACACTCCATTTCAGTAGGTGGCGGTAATGCACACGACAAGGTTGCTTGCCAACTGCCATTAAACCAAAGAAGAAAAAGAAGAAGACCTCGACAAATTGGACATGCGTAGAAGCCAACTTGGAAGTGGTCCATTGAAAGGTTGATAGCGCGACCTCCTGTACTGTAGAATGTAGTATGGACCATAGGACAGGACGAAGAAGTCCCGTTAAGAAGCTGTGGAGGCCTAAGATGCTCTACTAGTCTGCTGGAAATCCAAAGAAGACGAAGGAGTAAAAAGCAAAATGGCGTTTGACAGAGAAGGCCTAAACGTGGCCACTGGCCATTATTGTTTCTCTATTTGTATTTAGTGCATACATGTACGCATATATGTCGTGTAGTAGATGAAACATTGTTAGTAATTGTTTGTATCCGGATACATTAGTCTGAGCGCACTTTATCGCGTCTTGTGCTTGCTTAGCTTGCTAGTTAGCTTAGCTTGTTAGCTGCTAACAAAGAGACGCGGACGTTATCAACACATCGCTAAGTAGAGATCAAATGTGAGTGTAAAGTGTTGTGATTGTGTGAAAATGTGCGAAAGAACGATAGCAAAGTATGAGGAGGAACTTTGTCCAACAAAAGAGGAGAAGGAGCGACAACATCAACTTCAGGACGCTGTTTTTAAGAAACATCAAGTTGTGTTACACAGAACAGGTTTGTTTACTTCTTACTCTCACATCTTTACTAACTTTATATTTCATTATTAACACTTTTCTTCAATAGGAAGATGCTTTGTCTTGTGGGGGGTGATGCAATGCTTTGATTTAGATTCTTCATGAAAACGAGACAGTTTGAGGTTGATGTTCCTCTCAGTTTGTAACAATGTGTGATTGATTGATTGAAGGAGTTATGAGAAGTTTGCATAGGAAAGGGTACAGTTTCATCACGGTACACATTCACTGCTACAAGAAAGCCTGAGATGTTTTCAGTTGAAATATATTTTAACTCACTCAGTACTATGTAGAAAGTAGCATTAAAAATACAAATATACTGCAAGAAAATAAATGAAAATATAATTTCAAATAGGTAAAAGGCTTTGTATATTCCCAGTTACAAGTAGCCGCAACCTGTAATATGTTTTCTTTTTGATAGGGACTTACACATGTTGGTGTTATAGCAGGCACACAAATAAGAACCTTTTTTGGAGTGAGATCTTGGTTAAATATGACTTGTACAACTACCTCTGGTGTTATAATGGTGAATATATTTTGATGTATCTAGACAGGTACATGGATATTTTTGTGGTATGGTGTATCTTGTACACCAGACCAACTGCAAGAAGATGTACTCTGTCACCTACCAAGAGCCTCCCCACGTTAAGGAAATGGTTGGCGGAAAGGTGAGCCCGAGATGGATGGTTGAGTAGAAGCCCAATCATTTTGTTTTGGGCTGTCTGGTGTTAGTTTTTCAGGGCTTTTAAGGCGTCACAGAACAAAACATGAACTCTGTAGTCAAAGTGGGGTTAAATGAGTGCTTGTGTTAAAGTCTTAAGTATTTTTCTACCCACCAGCGGGGTGATCCTACTATGTAAGAACTAAGGTTGTACGGTATACCAGTATTAGTATGGTACTGCGATACTAATTAATCATATTTGGTACTATACCGCCTCTAAAAAGTACTACTTCTATGATTACATCAATATTTTTTGGCATCACAACATCTTCTTCGTTTAAAACAAATTATATTATGTTTATAAAGTCAGGAAATATGTCTCTGGACACATGAGGACTTTGAATATGATCAATGTATCATCCTGTAACTACTTGGTATCAGATTGATACCTAAATTTGTGGTATCATCCAAAACTAATGTAAAGTCTTAAACAACAGAAGAATAAGTGATTATTACATTTTAACAGAAGTGTAGATAGAACATTTTAAAACAGAAAATAAGCAGATATTAACAGTAAATAAACAATGGTTTAATAATCCATTTTCTAACACTTGTCCTTAATAATTTTGACAAAATAATACAATATAAATGACACTATATGTTACTGTATATGTCAGCAGACTAAATTAGGAGCTTTTGTTTGCTTACTTATAGGGTTGGGTATCGAGTATCGATTGGAACCGGGACTAACTTTCAGATTCTCCCGGAATCGTTCAAAAGTTTAAATTTCGATTCCTATTTTCGATACGCAGTCCGCCGACCGAAAAAATAAAAAATATGTCCGCCGAACCGGAAGAAGAAGCCGCTGAGCACCAACGAAGAAGCGCCCACCGCCGGAAGTGTTAGCATAGCCGAACGAGTCAGTCAAGCTCAAGCATGGATAGCGGGCGTCGGCGGTCGAAAGTGTGGCTTTACTTTACAAAAAAAATGAAATAACCGCGAAATAACAGAGCTCCATGTCCATCAAGAAACGAGTGGAGAGAGAGCTGCAGATGTACCAGGACGTTCCACCGATACTTATGTCTGACGACCCTGCTGCATGGTGGTGGTCCGGTGGAACCAACAAAAGACTTATCCTTTGCTGTCAGATCGCGCTTTCTCCTATTTATGCGTTCAAGCTTCTTCCACACCCAGCGAACGTGTATTTTCCACAGCAGGAGACACTATCTGTCCAGAACGCTCACGCATCCTGCCTGAGAAGGCGGATATGGTCATTTTCCTAAACAAGAACTGTCTCTGATTTTATACTGTACCTGCTGCTAATCTGGACTGGGTTTTGCAAGTTGTTTCTTATTGTTTATTTGCTTTTCTGCACCAGGTTAGCCCATCAGTGGGAGCACGGTAACATTTTTAAGTACCTGCAGCATCATACACTTGTGTGTGTAAATGTGTTTTCATGAGGTTTTCAAAAATAAAGCTCTCTTGAGGAAAGTGTACCCCTGGGAAAATGTATTCATAATTTATAATATTTATATTCAAGTTCATAGATTTGATATTTATATTCTAGTTGAAAACAGCCCTGTAAGGAATTTATAGTAAAGTTCATAAAAAGTTAATAGAATTAAAATTGATGGAGAATGTCAGACTATTTCATTCAGAAAGACTGTAGGTTAGCTAGCTCATTTAAAATATCCTAAACTTTTTTTGACCCTGCCTCTTAAAAGAATCGGAATCGAGAATCGTCAGGAATCGGAATCGAAACAAAGAATCGGAATCGGAATCGTTCGAATTCAAACGATACCCAACCCTACTTACTTACTCCTAAATGACCGTGGACTCATTCAAGTACCTCGGGGTGTGGGTGGACAATAAGCTGGACTGGACTGTTAACACGGACCACTTGTACAGGAAAGGACAGAGCAGGCTGTACTTCCTGAGGAGGCTGCACTCCTTCAACATCTGTAAAAAAAACTCTTGTGGATGTACTACCAGTCTGTGGTTGCCAGTGTTCTGTACTACATCGTAGTGTGCTGGGGTGGCAGTACATCTAAGAAGGACAGCTCCGGACTGGAGAAACTGATCAGGCGGGCCGGTTCTACGATCGGAATAAAACTGGACTCACTGGTGACGGTGGCATAGAAGAGGACTGTGGAAAAACTAGTGAGCATCCTGGATGATGCCAATCACCCTCTGCATACCGTTATCAGTAGCCAGAGGAGCCTGTTCAGTGCTAGACTGCTTCATCCCAAGTGCAGGACTAATACAGTGTTTCCCACACATTCATTTATTTGTGGCGGCCCGCCACGAAAGAATTACGTACGCCACAAATAGATTTATTTTTTTAATGTTTTAATTTTTTTAATTTTTTAATTTTAATTTTTAAATTTTTTTTATTTTTATTTTTTTGTCCTGTCCAGCTTCTCAAGCAAATCATTAAGTTGATGTAGATGCCCATATAGGCTGTTCAGATTTACTTTACAAAAGAGAAGTTCAGGATACTTCTCTTGTTGCCTTATTTGTATTTGACCACTACTGTTTTCTGTTTATTTGTTACTGACTGTGGCAGGACACCTCTGCCCCTGTTTCACTTTATGTTGCTGGTAAATAATATGGTTGTAGTAGTAGACTAAAGTTAAATTATTTAGTATGCACTAATTAAAGGGGCAGAAACTCACACACTCACCAAATACATTTTATACTGTAATCAAATCTAATTAGTTATAATTTTACTTCCTGATTCTGACTTACATGCAACAATAAGTGAAAGTAAACATTTATTTTCAGTAACCAAAGTAGTCAGCACTTGATTTATTAAAAGAACATAAAGGTGACTGACTTTCCTTCAGCGTGTCGTAAATGGTCTACAATTCCTAAAGAGGAATTGTTGATGGAGATACTCCATAAAAACCCCACATAATAAAACAGTTTTTGGTAAAAGTTCCTTTTGGCCCAGCCAACAAAATGACCACAAAATAGTATTTTGCATGATGACAAAAACATACCATGAATGTTTTTTTAAGTGATTTTGGAATTGGATTTTTTTCATTTCCATGATATTGAAGTTATGGTAATGACTATGTCATTAAAAGATTATGGTTAAGTTTAGGTGTAATAGACCGTATACACAATACAATATTTACACACTTTACATCAGTGAGTGTAAAGTTAAGAATCCCTCAATCAATGTTGCCTCGTACTTATAAAAAAAACTTTTCAAATTGCCTCCCATCAAATTTCCAAGTCTGTTTTTGTACTCACTTTTGAATTAATTGTAGTGACTCGGGCAAGAGGAGGTATTTTCTGCATATTTATTGGTTGTTTTGCTACACACTTTTAACACAACACAGGAAAGAACACAAATAATGTTATTGTGTTAACAGCGTCAGTCCAAAACTATTTCTATTCTCTCATTATCTTATTTACTTATTTACCCAACAGATGTCCAGCAACCCCCTCACATTAAAGAGGAAGATCAGGATTTACATCCCCCCCACATTAAAGAGGAAGAGGAGGATCTACAGTTCCCCCACATTAAAGAGGAAGTGTGGATCACTCAGGAGGAAGATTGTCTTCTAGGGCAGGAGGAGGATGATCTCACCAGGTTTCCACTGACTGTTGTCTTTGTGAAGACTGAAGAGCATGAAGACAAACCACCTGAGTCCTCACAGCTTCATCACAGTCCAAGTAAGCACAACATCCACATATCATTTAATCTCAGGGCATTCAATCCATCACAACTGGACTGTTCACTTTGTCTTAGAAGACGTTTGTCCTCTCATCCAAGTAGGCTTCATCAGTTCATGCTCATAGACTTAAAGTCTTAAATCTAATCACTGGAATTTAGAGGGGAACTGCACTTTTTGGGGATTTTTTTTTCATTGTTCACAATCATTATAAAAGACATGACGATGGAAATATATATTTTTAAAATCACAAATTAACTCATATATGTAAATGGAGCCAATGGGAGGTCCTCTATAACCATCCAAAAAGCGCCAACAATACTCCATTTGCATTTCGTGGCTTGAATACCAACCAAGTATTAGTGATATTGTTATTATAAGTGCTAACGCAGACTAACTATTTATAGCTTGTGTGTCTATGTTGACATCCCCGGCTGGTGAGCTCCTTCCTCGCCTCGGTGCTGGTGAAAGATTATTCCAGATCATGAATCGTGCCTCTCACCTAGATAGTAGAAGAATGAGGACGTACTCTGACAAGTTGGTGTCATTTGACAGCCAATTTAGACCCGGCAATGGTGAACGACACAAAAAGACGCTGGGCTTCACCCCCTTTTCCGTGCGACAATTATGAGTCATTCTTCATCTAAACGGGAATATAACAAGATTTTATCAGTCTGCGTCATAGTGACAGCAGACCTTGTACAGTAAGTGATGCAATATTATGTTTGTTAGCTCTCATGAAGTCTGCAGTGTGTAATATTCAGTGATGTTGTTAAAAAAAAAAGCGAATCTTGTGATGCGTTTTTAAAATGAATGCGCTAATGAGCAAAAATACGTAAATATTACATCTTTTAAAAAATTTACCTGTTACTAAATGACATATACTGTATACCTACTGCATGTACATAAAACCTTAATGCATGTGTTTGGATGTGTTTTAAGTTATTTGTAGGCAGAATAGTGTGACTCTAATAACCTTTATTGTAAGCAGACTTTTGATCGTATTTATTTATTATTTAAAATGCATAACAAAGAAAAAACGTGTGTTCTTGATAGGCAAAATACATTTAAAAAGTGTGATTCCCTTTTAAGTGAAGTGAAGTAAACGAGACAGTTGATGTTCCTCTCAGTTTGTAACAATGTGTGATTGATTGATTGAAGGAGTTATGAGAAGTTTGCATAGGAAAGGGTACAGTTTCATCACGGTACACATTCACTGCTACAAGAAAGCCTGTGATGGTTTCAGTTGAAATAATTGTTTTAAACTCACACAGAACACAGTACTATGTAGAAAGTAAACACAAATACTGCAAGAAAGTCAATGAAAATAAAATAAAAATAAAAGGCTCTGTATATTTCCAGTTATGAGTAGCCGCAACCTGTAATGTCTTTTCAAAGCGACTTTGAAGGAAGTAAGGGATTTACACTCCTTTACACCAGACCAACTGCAAGAAGATGTACTCAGTCGGCGACCAAGAGCCTCCCCACGTTAAGGAAAGGTGAGATGGACGGTTGAGTAGAAGCCCAGTCATTTTGTTTTGGGCTGTCTGGAGTTAGTTTTTCAAGGCTTTTAAGGCGTCACGGTACCAAACATGAACTCTGTACTCAAAGTGGGGTTAAATGAGCGCTTGTGTTAGAGTCTTAAGTGCAATACTACCCGTAAGAGTAGTTCTACTATGTAAAACCAGAATTTGTCGGTTGATTCTTTGCTGCCTAAGTCAGGGGTGTCAAACTCAAATACAGAGTGGGCCAAAATTTAAAACTGAACAAAGCCGCGGGCCAAGGTTCAACAAATTAACCTTTTAATAGGGACCCAAACAAGTTTTGCATTAAATATTGAACAAGCAAGGCTTATATAACTTTATAGTGACATGCAAAATCGAGTTTCAAATAATAATAATAATAATAATAAAAAAATATCAATGGCATATCAAATACAATTTAAATAAAAATTGAATGCCTCTTTTTTATTTGCAGCCTTCTGAGGTAAATATCAACATTATTTTTTTCAACAGGCTAATACATTTGAAAATAAAATAATGAATAAACCAACCATTCAGGACTTTAAACTGCTCAGTTTGCAACACACTGATCTAATCTGATGTACCTAAGCCAGATACCTGGCATCTTTTCTTGGATGCTAGTTCATTAATGTCGGAGCTCAGGCTTTGGGCTGAAGCAACCCTCATTATCGAACAAAGGTGTTCATCAGTCATTATTTCTCGTATTCCACAGTCTTGGGGGCGTGCCTTACAGGCACTGCTTTTAACGTCCTCTAAGAGCTGACGTCACGTCCGCTTTTCATCCCTTCTAACAACGTGCCCGCCCAGTCACAAGATATGAGCGGCTCCTGTACGCACACACACGTAAATGCAAAGCATACTTCATCAACAGCGATACAGTTTACACTGAGAGTGCCCGTGTAAGCAACTTTAACATTGTTAGAAATATACGTCACACTGTGAATCCACACCAAACAAGAATGACAAACACATTTTGGGAGAACATCCGCACAGTAACACAGCATAAACACAACAGAACAAATAACCAGAACCCTTTGCAGCACTAACTCTTACGGGATGCTACAATATACACCCCCGCTACCTCCAAGTGGGTAAAGTGTCTTTCCCAAGGACACAACGGCAGTCACTAGGATAGCGGAAGCGGGGATCGAACCTGCAACCCTCAAGTTGCTGGCACGGCCACTCTACCAACCGAACTATACCGCCCCAAGACGGCCCAGGTGACTGACTTTCTTTCAGCGTGTCGTAATTGGTCTCCAATTCCTAAAGAGGAATTAGTAAAACATGTTTTTGGTAAAAGTTCCTTTTGTCCCAGCCAACAAAATGACCTCAAAAAAGTATTCTGCATGATGACAAAAACATACCATGAATGTTTTTTTAAGTGTTTTGTAATTGACTATGTAATTAAAAGATTATGATTAAGTTTAGAAATAAAGTTTAGGTGAAGTAGACACACTTTACATCAGTGAGTGTAAAGTTAAGAATCCCTCAATCAATGCTGCCTCGTACTTATAAAAAACTTTTCAAATTGCCTCCCATCAAATTTCCAAGTCTGTTTTTGTACTCACTTTTGAATTAATTGTAGTGACTCTGAGAAGAGGAGGTATTTCCTGCGTATTTATTGGTTGTTTTGCTACACACTTTTAACACAACACAGGAAAGAACACAAATAATGTCTTTGTGTTAACAGCGTCAGTCCAAAACTATTTCTATTATCTCTTTATCGTATTTACTTATTTACCCAACAGACGTCCAGCAGCTCCCCCACATTAAAGAGGAAGAGGAGGAAGTGTGGATCACTCAGGAGGGAGTGTGTCTTCTAGGGCAGGAGGAGGATGATCTGACCAAGTTTCCACTGACTGTTGTCTCTGTGAAGACTGAAGAGCATGAAGACAAACCACCTGAGTCCTCACAGCTTCATCACAGTCCAAGTAAGCACAACATCCACATATCATTTTATTCTCAGGGCATTCAATTCATCACAACTGGACTGTTCACTTTGTCTTAGAAGACGTTTGTCCTCTCATCCAAGTAGGCTTCATCAGTTCATGCTCAAGGTTCAAGGTTTTATTCGTCACATGCAGAGTACACCACAGTGAAATCCTTTTTTCCATGCTCTTCAGATATTGTGTACAGCTTATAGACTTAACGTCTTAAATCTAATCACTGGAATTTAGAGAGGAACTGCACTTTTTTGGGGAATGTTTTCTATCGTTCACAATCATTATAAAAGACATGACGATGGATATATATGTATTTTTTTAAATCACATTCTAACTCATAAATGTAAATAAAAGTCCACTTGCAATGGAGCCAATGGGAGGTCCTCTATAACCATCCAAAAAGCGCCAACAATACTCCATTTGCATTTCGTGGCTTGAATACCAACCAAGTATTAGTGATATTGTTATTATAAGTGCTAACGCGGACAAACTATTTATAGCTTGTGTGTCTATGTTGACATCACCGGCTGGTGAGCTCCTTCCTCGCCTCGGTGCTGGTGAAAGATTATTCCAGATCATGAATCGTGCCTCTCACCTGGATAGTAGAAGGATGAAAACGTACTCTGACAAGTTGGTACCATTTGACAGCCAATTTAGACCCAGCAATGGCAAACGACACAAAAAGACGCTTGGCTTCACCCCCCTTTTCCGTGCGACAATTATGAGTCATTCTTAATCTAAACGAGAATATAACAAGATTCTATCAGTCTGCGTCATAGTGACACCAGACCTTGTACAGTAAGTGATGTTTTATTATGTTTGTTGGCTCTAAAGAAGTTTTCAGTGTGTAATATTCAGTGATGTTAAAAAAAAAAAAGCGATTGTCGTGATGAGTTTTTGAAATTATTGCGCTAATGAGCAAAAATAGGTAAATATTACATCTTTTTAAAAATGTGCCTGCTACTAAATGACATATATACCTACTGCATGTACATAAAACCTTAATTGAGGTGTTTGGATGCTTTTTAAGTTCTTTGTAGGCAGAATAGTGCGACTCTAATAGCCTCTGTTGTAAACAGATTTTGATCGCATTTATTTACTATTTAGAATGCATAAAAAAGAAAAAACGTGTGTTCTTGATAGGCAAAATAAATTGAAGTGCGGTTTCCTTTTAAGTGAAGTGAATAAATATTTATTTAGCGCTTTTCTCTAGTGACTCAGAGTACTTTACAAAGTAAAACCCATTATCTAAGTTACATTAAAACCAGTGGGGGTGGCACTGGGAGCAGGTGGGTGAAGTACCTTGCCCAAGGACACAACGGCAGTGACTAGGATCGAACCTGGAACCGTCCAGTTGCTGGCACGGCCGCTCTACCAACCGAGCCACGTCGGCCTTAGACTGTATTAAATTCTATCAAAATCTCATAAAAATCGTAAAAACATCCTAGAAATGTCTCAATAATTCCATGAACAATATTTTTATTTCGGAACTTTCTAATGTAACGTGTTTCTATCTACACTTCTGTTAAAATGTAATAATCACTTATTCTCCTAT
The DNA here is from genome assembly GCF_033978785.1 of Entelurus aequoreus. Classification (NCBI taxonomy): domain Eukaryota; kingdom Metazoa; phylum Chordata; class Actinopteri; order Syngnathiformes; family Syngnathidae; genus Entelurus; species Entelurus aequoreus. The sequence goes on along the minus strand of NC_084744.1, from coordinate 25,158,718 downwards.
TTTGCTAAAATGCAATAAGCACTTGTTTTGTTGTTTGATACTTTAGTTTTGGCTGATACTACAAATTTAGGTATCGATCCAGTACCAAGTAGTTACAGGGGCAGTATCGGTCATACCAATGTCAATACTGATATTGCCATTTTTCAAGATAATTCAATACATACATTTTTGTTCGCAATCATAATCAGACAAAAACACAGGATTGTGGTGTTAGAATATCAATTGAATATTCAAATATGGCTCTTAATTTAATGATTTGGTTTAAGCCCTTAAAGGCTTTATTATTTCCTGAGTTTGTAAACAATAACAAACTCAACAAAATATATATAATACAAAAACCTTATACTGATATTATACTTGGTGTTGTTACTGTCGATTTTTGTATCGATCGGTCCACATTTGTTTAAATTTAAGAGCTTTAGCAGGGTTTCTGTGGGTCATTAAAGAGCATTATCAATCAATCAATCAATGTTTATTTATATAGCCCTAAATCACAAGTGTCTCAAAGGGCTGGAAAAGTCATTGAATGGACTTTGCCTAAATTATTGCCTTAAATTGTATTGAAAAGCATTAAATACGATGTCCAGAGGCATTAAAATATTTATGCAATCGTAGGCCGGGACCGATATAAATGAAAATAAACCTAATAACTTAATTTTTGCCATCATCAATACATTGCTATGTCCGTGTGTTTCCTTCTTGGTCTCTGGATTTTAAACTGGACTAAGAGGTCTCACTCTGTGCATCGTTCTCATTATCTGAGCATGTTTATTCCACAGTACACTTTTCGGATTTTCGGGACCATAGGGCACACCAGATTATAAGGCGCAGTGCCGATGAGCAGGTCTAGTCAGGTTTGTTTTCATACAAAAGGCGCATCGGATTATAAGGCGCTTTAATGCAATCATATGATACATTTAAAAAAAAAAAGTAAAATACACTATATTGCCAAAAGTATTTGGCCACCTGCCTTTACTCGCATATGAACTTGACGTGCCATCACATGGAATTGTCCAAAATGTTTTTGTATCCTGGAGCAATTAAAGTTGCTTTCACTGGAACTAAGGGGCCAAGCCCAACTCCTGAAAAACCGACCCCACAACATAATTCCCCTTCCACCATACTTCACACTCGGCACAATGCAGTTCTCCTGGCAACCTCCAAACCCAGACTGGTCCTTCAGATTGCCAGATGGAAAAGTGTGATTCATCACTTCAGAGAAGGCGTCTCCACTGCTCTAGAGTCCAGTGGCAACGTGCTTTACACCACTGCATCCCACGTTTTGCATTGGACTTGGTGATGTATGCCTTAGATGCAGCTGCTCGGCCATGGAAACCCATTCCATGAAGCTCTCTGCGTACTGTACGTGGGCTAGTTGGAAGGTCACATGAAGTTTGGAGCTCTGTAGCAACTGACTGTGCAGAAAGTATTTGCACTATGCGCTTCAGCATCCGCTGACCCCTCTCTGTCAGTTTACGTGGCCTACCACTTGGTGGCTGAGTTGCTGTTGTTCTCAACTCTTCACTTTTCTTATATTAAAGTTGACTTTGCAATATTTAGGAGCAAGGAAATTTCACGACTGGATTTGTTGCACAGGTGGCATCCTATGACAGTTCAGTGTTTCCCATAAACTGCCAAGATACCTGTGGTGGTGGGGGTGTGGCTATGGGCGTGGTCACCATGACATCATCGAGTAATTTGCATAATTTACTACAATGATATGATTTTCTCTAAAAAGGCTCAAAAAATGTATACTTACTAATTAATAACTGTTTTCTTTTAAACGTCCATCCACCCATCCATCCATCCATCCATTTTACAATATAATTACAACACTTTATGTACATATTTATATACAGATTTGAACAATAAGTTATTCACTGAAATATATTTATTAATTTTGGTTGTTACAAAAAATATATCTTATAAAATATAAAAGCTAAAATGTCTCTTAAAGTTCTGCCCCTTTAATTAGTGCATACTCAATAATTTAACTTTAGCCTACTACTACAACCATATTATTTACCAGCAACATAAAGTGAAACAGAGGCAGCGGTGTCCTGCCACAGTCAGTAACAAATAAACAGAAAACAGTAGTGGTCAAATACAAATAAGGCAACAAGAGAAGTATCCTACACTTCTCTTTTGTAAAGTAAATCTGAACAGCCTATATGGGCATCTACATCAACTATATGATTTGCCTGAGAAGCTGTAAAGGACAAAAGAAAAAAAGCCGAAAAATCTATTTGTGGCGGACGTAATTCTTTTGTGGCGGTGCGCCACAAATAAATTAATGTGTGGGAAACACTGCAGTTCCACGCTGGAAATCACTGAGAGCGGCCCATTCTTTCACAAATGTTTGTAGAAACAGTCTCCATGCCTGAGTGCTTGATTTTATACACCGGGCCAAGTCATTCGGACACCTGATTCTCATCATTTGGATGGGTGGTCAAATACTTTTGGCAATATAGTGTACTTCCTTGTGGTCTAGTGATGGTAGTTTTTTGGTCAAAATGTTGCATAGATTATGTTTTACAGATCATCTTCAAGCCGCTTTCTGACAGTCGCTTCAGGATGCGCCGTTTTGTGGGCGGTCTTATTTACGTGGCTCACCTTCGAAAGCGACAGTATGTGGGCTTGTATAAAGCCTCAGGAAGTTGAACGCCCCTGCCTTACATAGTTTCAGGTCACCCTTTGGCAAGGTGTAGCACCCGAACGCCCTCCACCCCATCAGGGTTTCGATACCCCCTATGGAAAACAGAAGAAGAAGATGCGTTACCCGGCCCGGAGGAAGCCCGGAGGAAGCCTGTCCTTGCTCCTCCAGAGCTAGGCCCGGAGGCAGGGCTCGTCAGCGAGCGCCTGGTGGCCCGGCTAGCCACGGAGCCTGGCCGTGCACAGCCCGAAGAAGTTACGTGGACACACAATCTTCTCCGCCACGTAGGCCCACCACCCGCAGTCTGAACCAGTGGGTCGGGTGCTCTGCCAGCTTAGGTGGTTCGGGCATCTCTTGCGGATGCCTCACGAGCGTCTCCCTAGGGAGGTCCTCGTTGCACGTCCCACTGGGAGGAGACCCCGGGGCAGGCCAAGGACCAGATGGGGCGATTACATCTCTTATCTGGCCTGGGAACGTTTCTGGATCCCCCAGGAGGAAGTTGCTAATGTTGCTCTGGAGAGGGAAGTCTGGGGGTCTCTGCTGGAGCTGTTGTCCCTGCAACCCGATTCCGGATAAGCGGTTGAAGATGGATAGATGGATGGATGGATGGACCTTCGACAGCATCTTCTCCCCGTCATCTTTGTTGTAGCGGTGTAGCGTGCAAGGACGGGGGTGGAAGGAGTGTCAAAAGATTGAGCTAACTGTTTTAATGACATTCAGACTTTACTTCAATCAACAATGAGCAGCATCTCCTCATCCGTGGCTCACTAGTGCAACAACAAAACCGGAAATGTGTCCTGTGAAAAACTGTCTGACCGGAATTCCAATAACCAAAGTTCTTTGGGTGAATAATGTAAAGTCACTACATGGGTAGTTTTTAGCACTTTCATGGCGACTTTACTAACGGATATAAGTAAGAACTTTACACTACTTTATATTAGAAATGGCAACAACAGAGGGTGAATGTCCCATAACCAAAAAGATAGAGAAAAAGAAGAAGCTCATCGACTATGGAATCAGCACGGACTACAGTGCAAATTTTCAGGACTTATGCAGATCTCAAATACACATCAGCAGTTACCAGAAGGTAAGAAAAGTTGGTTTTGCATAATTTTGTTAAACAAAACTCCAGATAATATGTTTGCTAATGGGTGCCATTTTGCGGTCCTTATATACACACCATAGTAATACTTGTATCTCTGACTACGTTAGCCGTAATAGACCGACAATCCATCAAGCGGTGCGGCTTCAAAGTCTTACTAAAACATTTTGACAGATTTTTGAGTGCCGTGTGTAATGTTTTTTATTTTCAATGGAACATTTAAAGTTTTGGTGTTGTTTACTGGCGTCATATTGCAGTCTACATGTATCTCTTCCGTGCGACTACCATATACTGGACACACTTATCAATACACCATGTACCAAATAAAATTGCTTCGAGGTCGGTAAGCAAAACCAGAATTATTCCGAACTTTAGGCGTACTGTCGATTTTTGAGAAAATTAAATGATTTTAAGTGTGCCTTATAGTCCGAATAATACGGTAAATGAAAATAAACCTAATAACTTAGTTCTTGCCGTCATCAGTAAATTGTCCGTGTGTTTCCTCTTTGGTCTGTGGATTTTAAACTGGACTAAGAGGTCTCACTCTGTGCATCGCTCTCAGCACCTGAACATGTTTATTCGACAGTAGACTTACATGAACAAAGTGAGCCTATTTTTTGTCACTAATTCACAATCTTTGTTTTGGCTACTTGCAATTCTCCTCCACACGTTTTCCTGTGTGCAGTAGTGTTGGCAACACTCACTTTAATGTTGAAGATGGAACTAGTAATTTTAATACAACGCTCAAGTACAGGCCCCCATATAGCTGCCCGGGATAAGCCTGTTATATGATTCTTTAATTTTGGGCCTTTTAGTATCAGCATGTGTTTGTCCATTTGTGTCAAGGAGGTGAAATTAGGCCTGAAAACCTTTTTGACAAGTTGACTTCATGTCCATTAGGACTTTTCAAAGTGTAGAATACCATCTGCCTTAAACAGAATTTTCTACTGTGAAAGTAAACTGGATCATTTTATTTTGTGTTTATGCATGACTTCCTGTCCCACACAAGCAGATTTTAGCTCAATTGAACCGCCTTGTTGTGTCGACCACTAAATATAGAAGACAGGCGGTGGAAACTGACACATTGACTTGAAAACAAAAAAATAGAATGAGTCTGTCGCCGTGGCGCCGCCGTTCTACATCCAGTGGAAATCCCCGGTTACATACACAAACGTTGCTTGGCGAGATGAACAAAGAAACCATACTTCGTGTTAAAGGCACGAAGCAAAAGAAAATACACTTTCAACCCACAGCTCGACCACAAGATGGCGTCATAGCAGAGACAACAATACGGAATACAGATTTACACTGTAAACAACCTAATCTTTTCTCCCAAGTTTATTAAAATTAAGATTAAGATGAGTTTATTTCAAAGGGGAAAATTTAATGTCATAAAACACATAACTACACATGATTAAAAAAGCCAGAATTAGCCAGAAGGCTAGTTTTCATCAAGTCAGTAAAATTACAATTTCAAAGAATAGGAAAATAAAAAAAGCACACAATACATATACGATATAATAGAATATAAAATACAACATCACAACATAACATTTATCATCAAAACAGTGCTAGCAGCTGTCGGCATTGATAAGCCACATTTTCAAATTTTTTGTGGAGGCCTTGTAAGTTGTGACCATCAGTAACTGACATTAAAATCTCAGGCGGCGCTGGAGCCTATCCCAGCTGCCCTCAGGTGGAAGGGAATTTATAGCAATATAGATTTTAGGCCATATTGCCCATCCCTCATTAAAAGTGGTCTTCTTTTCCTGTGAATAATGTTGTAAAGAGCAGTGTGTTTGTCCCCCACTGAGATTTCAGGCCAATTCATATAATAACTTGTTATTTTAAAGGCCTACTGAAATGAATTTGTTTTATTTAAACGGGGATAGCAGATCCATTCTATGTGTCATACTTGATCATTTCGCGATATTGCCATATTTTTGCTGAAAGGATTTAGTAGAGAACATCGACGATAAAGTTCACAACTTTTGGTCGCTGATAAAAAAAGCCCTGCTTGTACCGGAAGTAGTGTGACGTCACAGGTTGAAAGGCTCCTCACATTTCCCCATTGTTTACACCAGCAGCGAGAGCGATTCGGACTGAGAAAGCGACGATTACCCCATTAATTTGAGCGAGGATGAAAGATTTGTGGATGAGGCACGTGAGAGTGAAGGACTAGAGTGCAGTGCAGGACGTATCTTTTTTCGCTCTGACCGTAACTTAGGTACAAGGGCTCATTGGATTCCACACTGTCTCCTTTTTCTATTGTGGATCACGGATTTGTATTTTAAACCACCTCGGATACTATATCCTCTTGAAAATGAGAGTCGAGAACGCGAAATGGACATTCACAGTGACTTTTATCTCCACGTCAATACATCGGCGAAGCACTTTAGCTACGGAGCTAACGTGATAGCATCGGGCTTAACTGCAGTTAGAAACAAAATAAATAAACCCCTGACTGGAAGGATAGATAGAAAATCAACAATACTATTAAACCATGGACCTGTAACTACACGGTTAATGCTTTCCAGCCTGGCGAAGCTTAACAATGCTGTTGCTTACGACGCCATTGAAGCTAACTTAGCTACGGGACCTCACAGAGCTATGCTAAAAACATTAGCTATCCACCTACGCCAGCCAGCCCTCATCTGCTCATCAACACCCGTGCTCACCTGCGTTCCAGCGTTCCAGCGATCGACGGAGCGACGAAGGACTTCACCCGATCATCGATGCGGTCGGCGGCTAGCGTCGGATAGCGCGTCTGCTATCCAAGTCAAAGTCCTCCTGGTTGTGTTGCTGCAGCCAGCCGCTAATACACCGATCCCACCTACAACTTTATTCTTTGCAGTCTTCATTGTTCATTAAACAAATTGCAAAATATTCACCAACACAGATGTCCAGAATACTGTGGAATTTTGCGATGAAAACAGAGCTTTTTGTATTGGATACAATGGTGTCCGAATACTTCCGTTTCAACCATTGACGTCACGCGCATACGTCATCATACATAGACGTTTTCAACCGGAAGTTTCACTGGAAATTTAAAATTGCACTTTATAAGTTAACCCGGCCGTATTGGCATGTGTTGCAATGTTAAGATTTCATCATTGATATATAAACTATCAGACTGCGTACTCGGTAGCAGTGGGTTTCAGTAGGCCTTTAAGTACATATAAACTTACTGAATGCCTCATGTGACTGAGCAAATCTGGACATTTCTCAGGCATGTGTTTGTCATTTTCTGTCCTGCAGACGTCTGTGAAGAACAACTTCTGCCTGAAAAACAGGAGTGTAGCTTCAGGATGGTGAAGGAGGATCCATCAAAGAGGAAGATGAAATGCCACAGACCGTCTGGCGTCTCCTTTACCTCTTTGACACAGACCCTTCCCTGTAAAAAGGAAGAAGAAGACTCACTTACCCCACACATTAAAGAGGAAGAGGAGGAACACAGCATCAGTCAGAAGGGAGAGCAAATTGAAGGACTGATGGAGTTTCCAGTGATTGGTGTCCCTGTGAAGAGTGAAGATGATGAGGTCAAAGGTGAAAGTGAGGAGAAGAAAGAGGCGGAGCCTCCAAGCAGCAGCTCAACACAACACATGACAACAGAAGCTGATGGAGACCACTGTGGAGGATCACAAGCAGACAAGCTCTTAGCTCCACTATCAGATAGTGAGGACACAACGTCACACTCTCCTGACACTGATGATGAAGACTCTAAAGATGATAAGACATGTCACACTGACAACACTCACTTGAAATGTTCTCACTGTGACAAAACCTTCAAATACAATTGTTTTCTGAAAAGACACATGAGAATACACACTGGAGAAAAACCTTTTATCTGTTCAATCTGTAGTAAAGGTTTTGTAGAAAGTCGCAAATTGAAAGTGCACATGAGAACACACACTGGTGAAAAACCTTTCATCTGTTCAATCTGTGGTAAAGGTTTTGTACAAAGTCACAATTTGAAAGTACACATGAGAATACACACTGGTGAAAAACCTTTTTCTTGTCTAATCTGTGGTAAAGGTTTTGCACAAAGTTCATGTTTGGAAAAACACAGAAGAATACACACTGGTGAAAAACCTTTTTCCTGTTCAATCTGTGGTAAAGGTTTTACACAAAATCAGTGTTTGAAAAGACACACGAGAACACACACTGGTGAAAAATCACATTCCTGCTCAATCTGCAACAGAGGCTTTTGTGACCGATCAAACCTTGTAGCACACAGGAGAAAACACACAGGAGAGAAAGTGTAGAGTTGCAGTGTGTGTGGTGAAAGATTCTCTTATCCTCATGGAGACTCCCCACAACAACAATGGCCTCGCCGGCTACGACGAGCCACTACAGGTACAACACCAACGACGACACGAACAATGGCGCAACAGACAATAATGGAGTAATTTCTTCGGCGGCGGCCAACCACGCAACCGCTGGAAAAGAAACATTGTTGTCACAAGACATGGAAAACATTTTCTCTGCCAGAGGACTGCATATAATCCACTGTCCACATGAATGTTAGCAGTCTTCTCCGTAACATTGACGAACTTAGACTGATCTTTGGAAATGGTAAGGTGGAAATTCTGTCCTTTTCTGAGAACAGACTTGATAGTTCTATTGAGGACTCTGATATAGAAATAGTCTATTACACGGTAGTCAGAAGGGACAGAAATCGACGTGGGGGAGGGGTTCGTACATATGTAAGATCTGGTATCTGTTTTAATGTACGGGTTGATTTGGAGCAAAGTGATATAGAGGCAGTGTGGCTCGATATAATTTGCCCCAAAACCAAACCACTGTTAATTGGCTCCCTGTACAGACCCCCAACTCAAAACTCATATTATGAACAGCTAGACAAGGGATCAGCTGATTTAGGCCATTCTGAAGTGATACTGATCAGTGATTTGAACACCAACATCCTGAAAAAAGATACTCCTATCTACAAATCCTTCAGTAATTACTGTAAGCTACATAGCCTGAAACAGCTGATCACTCAATTCACACGGGTGTGCCCTGCTGCTCAAACCGTCATTGATTTGATTTTGACATCAGACCGGACCAAGATCTCCAGAAGCGGTGTAATCGAGTGCGGAATAAGTGATCACTTCATCATTTTTCTGCACATGTAAAATTCAGAAATCTGTATCAGATTGTCACAACACAATAAGATTCAGATGGATGAAAAAGTACACCAGCAAAGCTCTAACAGCAGCCCTGGAGAGACTGGACTGGTCAAATGTACTAAATTGCTCATCGGTTGAAAAAGCATAGGCATGCTTCAAATCCAACTTCCTGCATGTATCTGACCAGCTAGCACCCGTGAAAGCTTCCAGGGTAAAATCCAGAACAGAATCCTGGATCAATGCGGACATAATAGAAGCCATGAAACTTAGAAATGATAAACACGCTAAGTTCACTAAAAACAGGACTGAACCGCTCCTTAAAGAATACATAAAGCTAAGAAACGAAGTAACTAATAAGATCAGGAAGGCCAAATCCAGTTAATTTAACGAAAAAATAGCGGAAAATAAAAATAACCCGCAAAAACTCTGGAAGACGCTGAAACAATTGGGCCAAAGCAGTCTCAAAACAATAACCACCAAACAATTGGGCCAAAGCAGTCTCAAAACAATAACCACCAACCTAATTAAATCCAATCCTCCTACAAACAAAACGCGTTAAGGAAAGTAAAAGTAAATATGGGAGACCATTCGAATAAGATTAAAATGAAATATATATAAATAAATAATAAACTCGTGCTTAAATGTGCTTATTTAAAGGCCTACTGAAACCCACTACTACCGACCACGCAGTCTGATAGTTTATATATCAATGATGAAATCTTAACATTGCAACACATGCCAAAACGGGTTAACTTATAAAGTGCAATTTTAAATTTCCCGCGAAACTTCCGGTTGAAAACGTCTATGTATGATGACGTATGCGCGTGACGTGAATGGTTGAAACGGAAGTATTCGGACACCATTGTATCCAATACAAAAAGCTCTGTTTTCATCGCAAAATTCCACAGTATTCTGGACATCTGTGTTGGTGAATCTTTTGCAATTTGTTTAATGAACAATGAGGACTTCAAAGAAGAAAGCTGTAGGTGGGATCGGTGTATTAGCGGCTGGCTGCAGTAACACAACCAGGAGGACTTTGACTTGGATAGCAGACGCGCTATCCGACACTAGTAGCCGACCGCATCGATGATCGGGTGAAGTCCTTCGTCGATCGCTGGAACGCAGGTGAGCACGGGTGTTGATGAGCAGATGAGGGCTGGCTGGCGTAGGTGGATAGCTAATGTTTTTAGCATAGCTCTGTGAGGTCCCGTAGCTAAGTTAGCTTCAATGGCGTCGTAAGCAACAGCATTGTTAAGCTTCGCCAGGCTGGAAAGCATTAACCGTGTAGTTACAGGTCCATGGTTTAATAGTATTGTTGATTTTCTGTCTATCCTTCCAGTCAGGGGTTTATTTATTTTGTTTCTATCTGCAGTTAAGCCCGATGCTATCACGTTAGCTCCGTAGCTAAAGAGCTTCGCCGATGTATTGTCGTGGAGATAAAAGTCACTGTGAATGTCCATTTTGCGTTCTCGACTCTCATTTTCAAGAGGATATAGTATCCGAGGTGGTTTAAAATACAAATCCGTGATCCACAATAGAAAAAGGAGACAGTGTGGAATCCAATGAGCCCTTGGTTACGGTCAGAGCGAAAAAAGATACGTCCTGCACTGCACTCTAGTCCTTCACTCTCACGTTCCTCATCCACAAATCTTTCATCCTCGCTCAAATTAATGGGGTAATCGTCGCTTTCTCAGTCCGAATCGCTCTCGCTGCTGGTGTAAACAATGGGGAAATGTGAGGAGCCTTTCAACCTGCGACGTCACGCTACTTCCGGTAGAGGCAAGGCTTTTTTATCAGCGACCAAAAGTTGCAAACTTTATCGTCGATGTTCTCTACTAAATCCTTTCAGCAAAAATATGGGAACATCGCGAAATTATCAAGTATGACACATAAAATGGATCTGCTATCCCCGTTTAAATAAAAAAAAATAATTTCAGTAGGCCTTTAAAACCACTTAATATATTCCAATAAATATAATAATGTAAGTGTTTTTTCTATTTTGTACAAACTTCCAAGATTGAATTAATAAATTCAAATCATTAACACAATGTGAAAATTGAGATTTCACTTAAGAAAGAGACTTTTGTGTATGAGAGCAAATGTTTCACGCCTTTTAAAAATGTATATAAATTCACGACACGATCAATCCACGCATGCGCGAAGAGTACGTCACTTCCTGGACTTGCACTTTGTTTTATGACCGAGCTCCTGCAACATCACGTTCTGTGATATTTGAATGTTTTATTAATGTTTTGTATAAAAATAGATGATCTAGGAGTAAAAGGGGACAACAATAAAAACATGTGGAAGGGTAGATTAAAAAAATCAGGCATTAATATCGCTACAATTTCTACCACTTTCACTCTTGTCATTGCAATGAATGTCGCACGGGGGCGCCACTGAACCCCATCATTAAAGGTTTGTTTGATATACTTTGAATTATTATTATTTTTTAAACTAGACAGTCTTTTATATCACATTGTTATTCAAATAAATATTACAGAAAAGAAAAGCATGGTAACAGTGACAACAGGCAATATCTTATATAGAGATGCCGCATTAGGAGGGCCACCATCTTACACCAGTCAACATCACCATCTCGTGACAGGATTTCTTTCTCAACACACTCACATTTGTTGTCTACTTAGCGATGTGTTGATAACTTCCGCGTCTATTTGTTAGCAGCTAACTAGCAAGCTAAGCTAGCTGCAAGTACTGATGGGACTGTCACGCCAATTTTCTTCCCATTACAAAAACCTTCCTACCCCCCATTTACTTCCGGGGTCATTTCCGCGTACGTCATTTCCTCTTATGTCTTTGACAGCGATCGATAGCACTTCGTTTGACTCTTTTTTATAATACAGCGTTAACAAAACGTCTGTATTAATCGGACAAGTATTAATCTGACAAATTAATTTGAGGATATTCCTGACTGCACATTTGACTCGTGGACGTATGCGGAAATTAATAACAGTGTACAATAAGTTAATTAATTATCAATCAACATTATTAAACTTTATTAAAACTAAATTTTTTGGTTAAATTCAGGTTTTTTTTAGTTCTCTGTGTAAGTGAACTAAATTAAAATGACATTTATGTGCACATATGTCATACTTGCCAACCTTGAGACCTCCAATATCGGCAGGTGGGGGGTGTTGGGGGCGTGGTTATTTACCACTAGAATTCACCAACTCGAGTATTCCATATATATATATATATATATATATATATATATATATATATATATATATATATATATATATATATATATATATGTGTATATATATATATGTATATATATATATATATAGATATATATATATACATATATATATACGTATATATATATATATATATATATATATATATATATATATATATATATATATATATATATATATATATATATAAATACGTATATATATGTATATATATATATATATGTATATATATATATATATATATATATATATATATGTATATTTATATATATATATATGTATGCATATATATATATATATATATATGTATGAAATACTTGACTTTCAGTGAATTCTAGCCATACATATATATTTATTTTATTTACATAAAAGAAATACTTGAATTATCTATCCATTAGATGGCAGTATTGTCCTGTTTAACTTCTGTGTTCATGACTGAGAAATCATTTCGGCCACCGTGTTCAATGGAGAAGTATGTTCTACATATTTACAGGCAACATACACCTTCCTCTTCGAACTGTCCTGGATGAACTGAAATTCTTGTTTCCATTCGTTTTGGAACTTGCAAGCGTATTTATATTGTGGGAAAGCGGACGTGAGAATAGGCTGTCCCCACTCAGTCTCAGGTCCGCATTGAACTGGAGGGGGCGTGGCCTCCAGCTCCGGCTGAATACCGGGAGTTGGTCGGGAGAAATCTCTGCCGGGAGGTTGTCGGGAGAGGCGCTGAATAACGGGATTCTCCCGCTAAAAACGGGAGGGTTGGCAAGTATGACATATGTACCTCAGTGAAGTCAGATGACCCGTGGTCAGACAAACGACAATATTTAGAATAAGAACATAATAATAAAGAAAAACCTTGGGTATTTCTTCAAGACTTTAAAATGAGGCAAAAAACTGCAATGTAAAATGTTTTTTTATTGTTTACAAATGTTTTGTTCCAAACATTGCGCGAGCTGCACCTAAAGAATGGGGAACACAGATAAAAGACAAAGCGTCAATTATAATCACAAGTGGTGGTCACCTCAGAAGTAGACATGTTATAGTGAAAATCTCTTAAACCACCTCAAGGTACAAACCAAGAAAGGTTATTAGATTATTATTTTTGAACCAGTTATTTTCCCCCAGCTTACATATTTCTCCAATCATTTTTTTTTATGGAGCAACATAGGTATGATACAATTTATTCACTTTTGTGTCATGGCATACCAGTACTGTATTCAGTTAATCTTTGATGACGCAGTCGATGGCCTGGACTGAGTTTCTGGATACCCTAAAGCAGGGGTCACCAACGCGGTGCCCGCGGGCACCAGGTAGCCCGTAAGGACCAGATGAGTAGCCCGCTGGCCTGTTCTAAAAATAGCTCAAATAGCAGCACTTACCAGTGAGATGCCTCTATTTTTAAATTTTATTTATTTACTAGCGAGCTGGTCTCGCTTTGCCTGACATTTTTAATTCTAAAAGAGACAAAACTCAAATAAAATTTGAAAATCTAAGAAAATATTTTAAAGACTTGGTCTTCACTTGTTTAAATAAATTCATTATTTTTTTTACTTTGCTTCTTATAAATTTCAGAAAGACAATTTTAGAGAAAAAATACAACCCTAAAAATGATTTTAGGATTTTTAAACACATATACCTTTTTACCTTTTAAATTCCTTCCTCTTCTTTCCTGACAATTTAAATCAATGTTCAAGTAAATTTATTTTTTTTATTGTAAAGAATAATAAATACATTTTAATTTAATTCTTCATTTTAGCTTCTGTTTTTTCGACGAAGAAGATTTGTGAAATATTTATTCAAACTTATTATGATTAAAATTCAAAAAAATTGTTCTGGCAAATCTACAAAATCTGTAGAATCAAATTTAAATCTTATTTCAAAGTCTTTTGAATTTCTTTTAAAATTTTTGTTCTGGAAAATCTAGAAGAAATAATGATTTGTCTTTGTTAGAAATATAGCTTGGTCCAATTTGTTATATGTTCTAACAAAGTGTAGATTGGATTTTAACCTATTTAAAACGTCATCAAAATTCTAAAATTAATCTTAATCAGGAAAAATTACTAATGATGTTCCATAAATTATTTTTTTTATTTTTTCAAAAAGATTCGAATTAGCTAGTTGTTCTCTTCTTTTTTTCGGTTGAATTTGGAATTTTAAAGAGTCGAAATTGAAGATAAACTATGTTTCAAAATTTAATTGTCATTAATTATTAATAATAACATAGAGTTAAAGGTAAATTGAGCAAATTGGCTATTTCTGGCAATTTATTGAAGTGTGTATCAAACTGGTAGCCCTTCGCATTAATCAGTACCCAAGAAGTAACTCTTGGTTTCAAAAAGGTTGGTGACCCCTGCCCTAAAGACTGGCTGAAGAATGCCCTGCAATAGGCCGCTCGCCTTGTCTGTCCAATAACAGAACCTCTGGCCATGCCTTTGGGGAAATTGAAGAAAAGCTCTTCAGATTACAGTTACTAATCCATCCATCCATCCATTTTCTACCGCTTGTCCCTTTTTGGGGTCGCTGTAGCCTATCTCAGCTGCATTCGGGCGGAAGGCTGGGTACACCCTGGACAAGTCGCCACCTCATCACAGGCAGTTACTAATCATGATAAACAATACATCAGATATTTCAAGAAGTTGTCCTACCCTTCAATGCCAAAGCGCTCCATTAGAAGGACACACCACCAACGCCGGATTGACTGCATGTCCAGCTAGAGCAGATATAACAATGAGTTCATTATTTTTACCTCTCAGAGCCGCTTATTTTGGAATCTTTTAAATGTCTAAATACTTACCACACTGTAGTGAAAAGTAGTGTCCGTACAGAGCCAGGGGGAGTACTAAAAATAGAAAATAGTAATTTTTCTGAGCACATGTAATAATTGTGGAATGAAAAAAATATTTCTCTACTTTGTAATAATCTACTAAATTGATGAAAAGAGCCGTCAACATCAATACTGGAAATGTGGTAAATAGGAATATCTCTGGAAGCAATAATTGCAACCAAATATTTTTGTAATTTGATACTGTGTTTCACATCATTGTGGGGGAAGTTTAACCTACTCTTCTTCTTTAAAAATGCTCAACTTACCATGAGCATGAAAACACCACAGTCATTCCGAGGTCTGGCGTGGGATCTCCTGGTAATACACATTAGCACCATGAAAATGTATACAGCCTTTGGGTTTACTACAAGACATTTATATTTTATAGAGTAAACCTATTACCTGCATGTCTTTTCCAGTGAGCTCACTCCAGCTTCCTGGGACGATGTGCTGCGCAATGCTCCTGCAGTAAAAAAGCCAAATGTGAATAAAATAAAATGCAATAAGCCACTTGGCATATTAAAACATGAAGACAAATTGTAAATAAACAAGTGAAAATTCTATTAGAACACTGCCAAAGCATGAACAAAATCACGTTTCACCAGTACTGGTCCATGACTCTGTGGTTGGGGACCCCTGTTGCACACCACTGGAACATGGCTAGAATGGGAACATAGCCGAAAGAAGAACATGTCTAAAACATGAGCATAGCGGGGAAGGGAAAGATGACTAGAACAGAACCATAGCCAAAACCAGAACATGGCTAGAACAAAAAGTGGCCAAAATGGAACTGTGGCCAGGATTATTATAAAGGGACATAGAGATGGCTCTGTACACCTCATCACCAAAACCAGATGGCCAAAGGGCAAACTGAGAGTCCAGAAAGAGAATTTCTCTCTTTGCCGGCCTCAACACCTATAATGGTCAATGCAGAAAGAGGCATAAATAATGTAATTGCACAAGAATTATAAGATATCTCCAGTATTTTTCTTTTCAACACTTACACAGAGAAGGTAATGCTCTGGCCCGTTGTGCTTGCTCCACGCTGGGAAGAGGAGTGCATCCTTTAGATGTGCATCCCTCTGTAGTAAACATTTATGAATATTTTAGAAAGAAATTTCAGATTAGTGTAGTTATTATCATTCAAATGTCATTGTACTCACTGGAAGGCTTGACATTGGATCGACGTCTTTGTGCTTCCACGTTGCTACAATATACATGTTGGCAATGAAGACATCTTTGCCCTGTAACCGTTTTGAATCCGAAAACATGAGGATATGTGAGATTTTATATTAACCATTGAATCAGATTTTTTAATGACCAAAAGCAGCCTCTGTTGTGCAGCTCTAAGAAATCCTACATGTCTCTGAGCAGCTTCCTGAACCAGCTGGAGGCAAGCATTTCCAATCTGTCATCACATTACAGATGTAACAAAGTTATACATATCCATGGAATAAGCAGTCAAGTGAAACAAACATAAGTTACAGTACTGACCGTGGAGTCCATGTCTCTGGACAACCCGAGAGACCAAAACTCTTCTCGGGTTAAACACACCCCTCCCTCTTTAACGATCAGCTCCATAGCTGGACGATCGCAGGCCAAAACATACTCGAGCTGTTCATGAGAAAATTTTACATTACTCGACTTGAAGATAACCTTGGCCACTTCACAAAGCAATAAATGTATATATTTTTAATCATATACTGGCTCCAATGTCAAAATTTTACTCAATTTGAAACCTGCTCACCAGTTGTTTCTGGTCGGGGTGCAGCTCCTTTTTCCAGGGTGATGTGGGGCCAGCATATGTATGGTCCATGAAACAATGACACGGACATGTGTCAATCATACAAATAGTTAGAAAGCTACATGTATGGACACATAAACACTTTTTTTCTGAAAAAGTACCTCAGTTTCCTCCTCCGATGATGAAGTCAGCATTTCAGCATCTCCTGGAAGCACAGGGGCTGAAGGGGAATCCTTTGGCCAGCCAGGGTGAGTCCCTAAATGAGAGAGGAGGCATATTATGATACAGGGGAGGGATATTAAGATCTCTGAACAAAAATGCCTGTAAACAGCATTCAGTTTGACATACTCGGGCGCAGAGGTTTCAGTGATGCATACGGGGTCATCGTATGCTTGGGCTTTCCATCCAGGGTCTCCAGCCTAACCATATTGTTTGGAAGAACCTCCATAACTCTGTAACATCAAGGGAATGAGTTCTGGCTTGGTCATCACCACTATGACAATCATGAAACATTTTACCAGTACTGTTGTGGTTATAATTCAATATTGCATTCAAGCATGTGAGTACATTCAGACTGAATTACAATCCTAGAGTACAATAGTCAAAGACCACCCTTTAGTTATATAAATTATGCACTTTAGTGGCTTTTTCCCTTTCTGATTATGGCCATGGGTAAGTGAAACACCAAAATATAAAGAATACCTCCTTCATATTGGCTGCTGTCTTTTTTGGGAATGTTCTTGCTTCAACCCACTTGGTGAAATAATCGGTCAAAGTGAGACAATATCTGTTCCCCTTAGACGACTTTTTCACAGGTCCAAAGAGGTCCACACCTAGAGCATGAATTCCAGTTGTCAGTTTAGCAAATATTTGAATGTAGACTGAGTTTTTGTATAGTTGTGCGTGAAAAGGTGAGGGATGTGTGAATAAAGCCACTCACCAACCATGTACCAAGGTGATACGACCTTGACGGGCTTCAGCTCAGGCGCCTCGGTCTTTAACTTTTCAAAGCGCTGGCAGTCAGGACATGTGCGCACCTAAAAGCAGTAATAAAGGGAAACATATTGTAGATATGATTTGATTCCACAACACTTTGCGACCTACTACTAACTACTAACCTGAGTGTTTCAACTAAAATAAGAATTAAAAGCAAATATCTTCCTTCTCGGAGCTTGCTTACCCAATCCAATGTGTCCTGTGTGATGGACCGCCAATAAAACCGGGGAGCAATCTTCGCTTGCATCCTCCGTGGTCCAAAATGGCCTGCATGGGCTTTGGTTAACACAGCCACTTTCTCCTCCTCTGTCCAAATGACCCTTCTGTTCCCATGGTACACGACCTCTTCTACACAGCACACACAATATTGTAGTGAAATGGTTTCAACAATAATGTTGATTTAAAGTAGTACAGACATTTAACAGTATTATATATTAATTAATATTAGTGAAATGGTTTCAACAATAATGTTGATTTAAAGTACAGACATTTAACATTATTATATATTAATTAATATTAGTGAAATGGTTTCAACAATAATGTTGATTTAAAGTAGTACAGACATTTAACAGTATTATATATTAATTAATATTAGTGAAATGGTTTCAACAATAATGTTGATTTAAAGTACAGACATTTAACATTATTATATATTAATTAATATTATTGAAATGGTTTCAACAATAATGTTGATTTAAAGTAGTACAGACATTTAACAGTATTATATATTAATTAATATTAGTGAAATGGTTTCAACAATAATGTTGATTTAAAGTACAGACATTTAACATTATTATATATTAATTAATATTAGTGAAATGGTTTCAACAATAATGTTGATTTAAAGTAGTACAGACATTTAACAGTATTATATATTAATTAATATTAGTGAAATGGTTTCAACAATAATGTTGATTTAAAGTACAGACATTTAACATTATTATATATTAATTAATATTATTGAAATGGTTTCAACAATAATGTTGATTTAAAGTAGTACAGACATTTAACAGTATTATATATTAATTAATATTAGTGAAATGGTTTCAACAATAATGTTGATTTAAAGTACAGACATTTAACATTATTATATATTAATTAATATTAGTGAAATGGTTTCAACAATAATGTTGATTTAAAGTAGTGCAGACATTTAACAGTATTATATATTAATTAATATTAGTGAAATGGTTTCAACAATAATGTTGATTTAAAGTACAGACATTTAACATTATTATATATTAATTAATATTATTGAAATGGTTTCAACAATAATGTTGATTTAAAGTAGTACAGACATTTAACAGTATTATATATTAATTCATATTTTTTGCACGTTACCACGAAGACAGAAGTTCCCAGCAGCGGCCCTAACACTCCGCTTGAAATGTTTCGAAGCCTGCTGGTGTTTGACATAATAAGTCCCCTGGGAAAGATAAAGACGAATATCATTCAGTGACACCACCATTTTCAGGAGATTTGGATTCTATCGATCGCTGTCAATGACGTAAGAGGGAATGACTATATTATAAAAAATAAAATAAAAAACAGCGACTGGCAGTAAGAGGAAATGACGTAAGCGAAAATGACCCCGAAAGTAAATGGGGGCTAGGAAGGTTTTTGTAATGGGAAGAAAATTGGCGTGACAGGACCAAATGTGCGGAGGCTTGGAGGGGGCGTTTCTTGTTTCATTTAGGGGAGGAGCCGGAAATGATGAAAAGAAGCTCTTTCTCTGGAACAAAAAAAACAAACCCTCATAACTTGAAAGTTTCCATTCTTCCAAAGGTAAACGAGTTCATTTAAGAAAAAAAAAAGACGGAATTGACCACTTAAAATAATTTTTAGGATGTTGTTTTGCAATTGAAGAGAACACTTGTTCGTTCTGTGATAGGGAAACAAAATAAACATTTTATTTTATGAATGTATGCAAAGTAAATCTCTGTGGGATGATGTACAATATTGGCTTTTGCCTGACACTCCAAACTTTGATTGATATTGTATATTGTTTTGGGGATGTTCAAAAAAAGAAGAAAAAAACGTAAACAATGTTTAAAACACAACGGGGATTTTTTATTTTAATCAACAAATGTAAATTTGTAAAAATAAAACCACCCTTCCACAAATAATTCAGCCATTTTCTCTCATGTCTGGGGACAAACATATACAACAATTACAACACAATCATCATATTACAAAAGAGAGTAATAAAGATAATTAACACAATTGATTTTAGAAACCCAATAAATGATTCATAGTCACATATTTTAGAATTGTATAAAAGACAACTGTTCAAATGATGTATAAAGTAAATAATAATATGCTTCCTGAAGTGGTCCAGAAGATTATTCAGGTGTGAACCAGTACATATGTATATCATATAAAGGTGCTAATCTATGGGATTATTAACAATTAGAAATAAAAATGTCACACTTCAATTTTTCAAACACCTATAAAAAACACTATTATGAATAAGTCTAAAATTGTATTAAGAATCTAAAAAACCCAAAACTAGTGAAGTTGGCACGTTGTGTAAATGGTAAATAAAAACAGAATACAATGATTTGCAAATCCTTTTCAATTTATATTCAATTGAATAGACTGCAAAGACAAGATAGTTAATGTTCGAACTGGGAAGCTTATTAACTTTTTTGCAAATAATCATGAACTTATAATTTAATGGCAGCAACACATTGCAAAACGGGGGCATTTTTACCACTGTGTTACATGGCCTTTCCTTTTAACAACACTCAGTAAATGTTTGGGAACTGAGGAGACCAATTTTTGAAGCTTTTCAGGTGGAATTCTTTCCCATTCTTGCTTGATGTACAGCTAAGTTGTTCAACAGTCTTTGGGTCTTTGTTGTGGTATTTTAGGCTTCATAATGCGCCACACATTTTTAATGGGAGACAGGTCTGGATTACAGGCAGGCCAGTCTGGTACCCGCACTCTTTTACTACGAAGTCACGCTGTTGTAACACGTGCAGAATGTGGCTTGGCATTGTCTTGCTGAAATAAGCAGGGGCGTACATGAAAATGACGTTGCTTGGATGGCAACATATGTTGCTCCAAAACCTGTATGTACCTTTCAGCATTAATGGTGCCTTCACAGATGTGTAAGTTACCCATGCCTTGGGCACTAACACCCCCCCATACTATTACAGATGCTGGCTTTTGAACCTTGCGCCTATAACAATCCGGATGGTTCTTTTCCTCTTTGGTCCATAGGACACAACGTCCACAGTTTCCAAAAACAATTTGGAATCTGGACTCGTCAGACCACAGAACACGTTTCCACTTTGCATCAGTCCATCTGAGAAGAGCTTGGGCCTTGCAAAGCCAGCAGCGTTTCTGGGTGTTAATAAATGGCTTTGCACGTACTCTGGTTAAAAAATCACTAATATAAAATAATCTATAAATGTAGAAGCATATTAAAAGATTGTTACACACACAACAATGTGACAAATGTTTTATGTGTTGATGTTGTTAAAAAGTTAAAATTAAGAGTTTTGACAGTTTATTTCAAATTCTGACGTTTCATTTGCTGCTGCTGTTCTCACCAGCACACTTGTGTTTCTTACACTGGTACTTATAAGAGAATCTTTCACCACAAACACTGCAACTCAACACTTTCTCTCCTGGGTGTGTTCTCATGTGTGTTCTAAGGGTTGATCGTTCACAAAAGCTTCTGTTGCAGATTGAACAGGAATGTGATTTTTCACCAGTGTGTGTTCTTGTGTGTTTTTTTAAATTTTGACTTTCTGTAAAACCTTTACCACAGACTAAACAGGAAAAAGGTTTTTCACCAGTGTGTGTTCTCATGTGTACTTTCAAATTGTTACTTTGTGCAAAACCTTTACTACAGATTGAACAGATAAAATGTTTTTCACCGGTGTGTAAAATTATGTGTTTTTTTAAACTCTGACTGTGTGTAAAACTTTTACCACATATTGAACAGGTAAAAGGTTTTTTTCCAGTGTGTATTGGCATGTGTTCGTTTAACACATTTTTTTTTATAAAACCTTTACCACAGACTGAACAGGAAAAAGGTTTTTCACCAGTGTGTGTTCTCATGTGCACTTTCAAATATTCATTCCTTGCAAAAGATGAGCCACAGGTTGAACAGGAAAAAGGTTTTTCACCAGTGTGTGTTCTCATGTGTACTTTCAAATTTTGACTTTGTGCAAAACTTTTACTACAGAGTGAACAGGTAAAAGGTTTTTCTCCTGTGTGTGTTCTCATGTGTCTTTTCAAATGTTCACCTTGGACAAAACTTGAATTACACACAGAACACTTAAGAAGGTTTTCCCCAGTGTGTCTTTTCAGGTGTTCTTTCAAACCTTGACTTCGTGCATACCTTGTATCACACACAGAACACGAAAAAGTTTTTTCTCTTTTATGTGTTCTTGTGTGCTCTTTCATATTTTCCCTCCTTGTAAAAGTTAAGCCACAGATTGAACAAGAAAAATGTTTTTCTCCAGTGTGTGTTCTCATGTGTGTTTTCAGACGACAATGGTATTTAAAGGTTTTGTCACAGTGAGAACATTTCAAGTGAGTGTTGTCAGTGTGACATGTCTTATCATCTTTAGAGTCTTCATCATCAGTGTCAGGAGAGTGTGACGTTGTGTCCTCACTATCTGATAGTGGAGCTAAGAGCTTGTCTGCTTGTGATCCTCCACAGTGGTCTCCATCAGCTTCTGTTGTCATGTGTTGTGTTGAGCTGCTGCTTGGAGGCTCCGCCTCTCTCTTCTCCTCACTTTCACCTTTGATCTCATCATCTTCACTCTTCACAGGGACACCAGTCACTGGGAACTCCACCAGTCCTTCACGATGATCTCCCTCCTGACTGATGCTGTGTTCCTCCTCTTCATCTTTAATGTGTGAGGTCAGTGACTCTTCCTCCTTCTTTTTACAGGGAAGGGTCTGTGTCAAAGAGGAAAATGAGACGCCAGAGGGTCCGTGGCACCTGGTCTTCCTCTTTGATGGATCCTCCTTCACCATCCTGAATCTACACTCCTGTTTTTCAGGCAGAAGTTGTTCTTCACAGACATCTGCAGGACACAAAATGATAAACATGCTTGAGAAATGTCCAGATTTGCTCAGTCACATGAGGCATTCAGTAAGCTTAAGAGTACATGTACTTAAAATAACAAGTTATTATATGAATTGTCCTGAAAACAAACACACTGCTCTTTACAACATTATTCACAGGAAAAGAAGACCACTTTTTACGAGGGGTGGGCAATAAGGCCTAAAATCTATATTGCGATAAATTCCCTTCCACTTAAGTGCAGCTGGGATAGGCTCCAGCGCCCCCTGTGACTTTAATGTCAGTTACTGCTGTATAAACTTGGAGAAAAGATCAGGTGTATTGTTGTCTCTTGTGGTCGAGTTCGCTCACTGCGAGTGCTGTGGGTTGAAAGTGTATTTCCTTTTGCTTCGTGGTTTCATTCATCTCGTCAAGCAATGTTTGTAAGTGTAACCGGGGATGTCCACTGGATGTGGAACGGCGGCCCCACGGCGAGAGACCTGTTTCGTTTTTTGTTTTCAAGTCAATGTGTCAGTTTCCATCGCCTGGCTTCTATATTTAGTGGTCGACACAACAAGGCGGTTCAATTACTGTAATATTATAAATGTTTATTTTTCATTCTCAGGGAGAAGCATGAAGGACACCCGCATTGAACCTGCAGTTGCTGTGTGCAAGCGGCTTCTCGTTCAGTTGGAACAGGAGGAGAGACCTGGCCACCGCACAGCAAGAGCTGACTCTCCTTGCACACCAGCTAATCAGTGAGTCTCCTACCAGGTGGGGATCCCGAGAGAAGACGATTGAGCGGGTGCTGGAGCAGGAACGAGCGTTTTCTCAAGTCTTAGCCGCAGACAAGAAAACCCGGCATCTCGTTCTCACCTGGGAGACCTGCAAGTCCTCGAGTCAGTGCACAAGGCTCTCAAACCCAGCCTGGAATTCACTGATGCTCTATCAGGTGAGAGTTACATCACAGTGTCCTATGTCAAGCCTGAGCTCCATCTCTTCAAGTCCAGCCTCTTGGCATATCAGGAGGATGACACTCCACTGACCCAGTATATCAAAGCCTCCATCCTGGATTATCTGAGCGAGAAGTTTTCCGATCCTTCCACTAACGCCTTGCTGGACATGACAGGCTTAGTGGATCCCAGGTTCAAGACAACCTACTGGACAGAAGGAAAGGTGGAGGACATCAAGAGCAGAGCCTTAGCTGAAATGGAGGCTATACTGTCCGAGTCTGACCAGGACACAGCTGAGTTGGCTGCTTCCCACCCTCAAAATGCATCAACAACATCACAGCCAACAGAACAACTAAGGAAGAAAACCCTTGGAAGCTTCTTTAAAGCAGCAGCAACATCATCCTCCAGCACACTATCACAGAGAGAGCGTATTGAAAAAGAGTTGTCTGCCTACTTACAGTCTGTTAAAGGCCTACTGAAATGATTTTTTTTTAAATTTAAACGGGGATAGCAGATCCATTCTATGTGTCATATTTGATCATTTTGCGATATTGCCATATTTTTGCTGAAAGGTTTTAGTAGGGAACATCGACGATAAAGTTTGCAACTTGGTCGCTGATAAAAAAAGCCTTGCCTGTACCGGAAGTGTCGTGACGTCACAGGTTGAAAGGTTCCTCACATTTCCCCATTGTTTACACCAGCAGCGAGAGCGATTCGGACCGAGAAAGCGACGATTACCCAATTAATTTGAGCCAGGATGAAAGATTCGTGGATGAGGAACGTGAGAGTGAAGGACTAGAGTGCAGTGCAGGACGTATCTTTTTTCGCTCTGACCGTAACTTGGGTACAAGCTGGCTCATTGGATTCCACACTCTCTCCTTTTTCTATTGTGGATCACAGATTTGTATTTTAAACCACCTCGGATACTATATCCTCTTGAAAATGAGAGTCGAGAACGCGAAATGGACATTCACAGTGACTTTTATCTCCACGACAATACATCGGCGAAGCACTTTAGCTACGGAGCTAACGTGATAGCATCGGGCTTAACTGCAGATAGAAACAAAAAAAATATACCCCTGACTGGAAGGAAAGACAGTAAATCAACAATACTATTAAACCATGGACCTGTAAATACACGGTTAATGCTTTCCAGCCTGGCGAAGCTTAACAATGCTGTTGCTAACGATGCCATTGAAGCTAACTTAGCAACGGGACCTCACAGAGCTATGCTAAAAGCATTAGCTATCCACCTACGCCAGCCAGCCCTCATCTGCTCATCAACACCCGTGCTCACCTGCGTTCGAGCGATCGACGGAGCGACGAAGGACTTCACCCGTTCATCCGTGCGGTCGGCGGCTAGCGTCGGATAGCGCGTCTGCTATCCAAGTCAAAGTCCTCCTGGTTGTGTTGCTGCAGCCAGCCGATAATACACCGATCCCACCTACAACTTTCTTCTTTGCAGTCTTCATTGTTCATTAAACAAATTGCAAAAGATTCACCAACACAGATGTCCAGAATACTGTGGGATTTTGCGATGAAAACCGAGCTTTTTGTATTGGATACAATGGTGTCCGAATACTTCCGTTTCAACGATTGACGTCACGCGCATACGTCATCATACATAGACGTTTTCAACCGGAAGTTTAGCGGGAAATTTAAAATTGCACTTTATAAGTTAACCCGGCCGTTTTGGCATGTGTTGCAATGTTAAGATTTCATCTATATAAACTATCAGACTGCGTAGTCGGTAGTAGTGGGTTTCAGTAGGCCTTTAATATTGACAGTGAAGCAAATCCCCTGCAGTGGTGGAACGACCATGAGGAAATCTTCTCAAACCTAAAAAATGTGGCAAAAAAGTATCTGTGTGTGCCTGCCACCAGTTCCCCATCGGAAAGGGTGTTTAGTACCATTGGGAATATAGTTTCATGCCACCGAGCATCTCTCAACCAGACACCGTTGATAGGCTTGTGTTTTTGGCACAAAACCTCTGAACAACCTGGTACTACTCACTGGTTGTTTTCACAAGCACAACACAGCATGCACAAAATGCAACTATATATTTTTTTAACTTCTTATTTGTGCCATATATTTCATACAGAAGAAACTAAGACTAAAGCTGTGAACTTTTCCATAAGTAACCTCATTGACCTTTTGTTGCCATTGTTTTATGTTCAGGCATTGTGGCCATACAAATAGGGTCCTCTTTTTTTAAATATCTTGTGTAACATCATGCACAAAAGTGCACGTTATTTGTTTGAAAATATTGCAGTGTTTGTTTGTTCTGTTCAAAAAGTGCACTTTAATTTAGCGTTGTTTATAAACGTCATCTTTGTGACATCATGCACAAAAGTGCACTAATTTGTTTCAAAATGTCTCGGACAATCTTGCACTTTGTTTTGAAATTACATAAATGTTTGTGCTAGTGTTTAATAAATACAGTTTTGGTAAATTGACTTAGTTGTGATTTCCCTCTCTGCATGAAAGTTTAAAAAGAGCATATATTAATACAGTATGAACAATAATGTTTTAATGTAGACACATAGAATCATCATAATGGTGTGATTATATGCATCAAGTGTTCATTCAAGGCTAAGGCAAAATATCGAGATATATATCATGTATCGTGACATGGCCTAAAAATATTGAGATATTAATAGCAGGCCATATCGCCAAGCCCTAGGTTTCACTATGTAAAGCGCTTTGAGTCACTAGAGAAAAGCGCTAAATAAATATACTTCACTTCACATAAAAAGGAACCTCAATTTTTCATATTTTGCCTATCAAGAACACAGGTTTTTTCTTTTTTATGCATTCTAAATAGTAAATAAATGTGATCAAAAGTCTGCTTACAATAGAGGCTATTAGAGTCGATATATTCTGCCTACAAAGAACTTAAAAAATATCCAAACACCTCCATTAAGGTTTTATGTACATGCAGTAGGTATATATTGGTAGGTTGGTAATGCATGGCATCCTGCCAGCTGCTATGCTGACAGTTATTTTAGTACCTGTCATTAAAGACGAGGCTGGTAAGGTAGGGACTATGGACAATTATCGACCTATCGCCCAAGCCAGCTTGCTATCTAAAGTGCTGGAAAGTGTGATAATATACAGAGTTGGGGATCTTATTTGCACAGCAGACAACCAATTTGGCTTTAAGAGCAAGTACAGCACTGACTTGTGTATTTATGCTTTCAAAGAAGCAGTAGGAAAATACAGACTGCAGGGCTATACAATGTTGGTAGGGTTTATTGATGCATCTAAAGCATTTGACAGAGTCAACCATCTCAAACTCTTCACCAATCTGAAGCATAGGGGTGTTCTAGGTATATTCTGGCATATTGGTACGACAGGCAGACAATGCAGGTAAAATGGGGGAGTAGTTTATCCTCTCCCTTTACAGTTGGCAATGGGGTACGGCAGGGTTGGCTTCTACCACCAGGCCTATTTAGCCTGTATATGGATGACCTGTCAAGGCAGTGGGAGAATGCAGAACAGAGTGCATCATGGGGAACACCTTAATCAACCACTTTACGTACGCTGATGATTTGGCCATTATATCTCCCAGTAGTGCAGGGTTCCACCAGCTTCTTAACTAACATATGCTTAGACTATGGAGTCAAGTTTGACAAAGAGTTTGGTAATGATATGTAGGACTAAGGAGGATCAACATCTTATCATCATCAATGATAAGATGGAGGATGATGCTGACATGCTTAGACTGCTGTATGTCCAAGCCAATATGCTGGTGAGCAAATGTCATTACTGCTCTGATGAAGCGAAGGTGTACTTGTTTACAGCTTACTGCACCCCTATGTACACAGCACCCCTCTGGGTGAGGTTCAAGAAAGAGAGTTTGCACAAACTCCAGGTTGCCTATGATGACTGTCTCAGAATCCTGCTCAGAAAGCCCAGGGGTAGTAGTGCCGGCAAGCTTTTTTGTGATTTAGGGATAAACACCTTCCACGCCACCCTGAGAAAACTGATGTTTAAGTTTATATGTAGACTGCAGGGGCCCGAGAATGGTTTTATTATACAGATAACTAATCCTAGGTGTAGTTCTGTTAGGTACCAATCCTATACATGGAAACACTGGTATCTGTGCCTCACAATACGAAGGTCCTGGGTTCGGGATCTTTCTGTGTGGAGTTTGCATGTTCTCCCCGTGACGGCGTGGGTTCCCACCGGGTACTCCGGCTTCCTCCCACCTCCTGGGGATAGGTTGATTGGCAACACTAAATGGGCCCTAGTGTGTGAATGTGAGTTTAAATGTTATCGGTCTATCTGTGTTGGCCCTGTGATGAGGTGGCGACTTGTCCAGGGTGTACCCCGCCTTCCGCCAGAATGCAGCTGAGATAGGCTCCAGCACCCCCCGCCACCCCTAAGGGACAAGCGGTAGAAAATGGATGGATGTTATCTGTGCCTTTTACTTAAAGGCCTACTGAAACCCATACTACCGACCACGCAGTCTGATAGTTTATATATCAATGATGAAATCTTAACATTGCAACACATGCCGATACGGCCGGGTTAACTTATAAAGTGCAATTTTAAATTTCCCGCTAAACTTCCGGTTGAAAACTCCTTTGGAGGATGACGTATGCGCGTGACGTAGCCAGTTTAACAGAGGTATGGCTCCCCCATTGAAGCCAATACGAAATAGCTCTGTTTTCATCTCTTTATTCCACAGTATTCTGGACATCTGTGTTGGTGAATCTGTTGCAATTTGTTCATTGCATTATGGAGAAAGAAGCTGAGCAAGCAAAGAAGAAAGTTGTCGGTGCGAAGCGGAGTATTTTGCGAGGGAAGTCAGCAACACAACACAGTCGGTGTTTCATTGTTTACATTCCCGAAAGATGCAGTCAAGATCGAAGAACTCGGACAACAGAGACTCTTACCAGAAGGACTTTGATTTGGATACACAGACGCGATACCGTGAGTATGCAGCTGCGCTTCCAAACATTTGATCGCTTGCTATAACTAGCTCGAGCTAGTAGCTAGGAGCTAGGAGCTGAATATCAGGTCCCACCCGCGCGCTTCCAAACATTTGATCGCTTGCCCGTACGTGCGTGTCACGTACGTAACTTTGGTTAAATATATAAGCTTTATGAACCTTGGGTTAGGTGAACGGTCCTTTGGGCTGAGTGAGTGTGAGTGTTGTGCAGGTGTTTGAATTGTATTGGCGGGTTATATAGACGGGATCCCGTCCATATAACCCGCTCGAGCTATAACTAGCTAGCATAACAAACACCTAGGTGTTTTTATGCGGGATTCATTTGTGGCATATTAATTATAAGCCTGGTTGTGTTGTGGCTAATAGAGTATATATATATGTCTTGTGTTTATTTACTGTTGTAGTCATTCCCAGCTGAATATCAGGTCACCCCCGGCTCTCACAGCATCTTCCCTATCTGAATCGCTTCCACTCCCCACTAGTCCTTCACTTGCACTTTCCTCATCCACAAATCTTTCAACCTCGCTCAAATTAATGGGGAAATCGTCGCTTTCTCGGTCCGAATCTCTCTCACTTCTGGCGTCGTTGTTCTATACTAAATCCTTTCAGCAAAAATATGGCAATATCGCAAAATGATCAAGTATGACACATAGAATAGATCTGCTATCCCCGTTTAAATAAAAACAATTCATTTCAGTAGGCCTTTAATGTGTAGAAGCATTTTAAAGTATACTTTTATTGCTGCTTATATTTATTTATTATATGTTTTTTTATGCACAAGCATCGATTTAAGTTTATTCTACAAATGGACTGTGTTAGGTAACTAATTTTTACAGGTAGTTAAATTCGACAGAACAACGAGAACCACGCGGTTGCAAGTAAATAAATGATAAATGGGTTATACTTGTATAGCGCTTTTCTACCTTCAAGGTACTCAAAGCGCTTTGACAGTATTTCCACATTCACCCATTCACACACTGAGCTGCCATGCAAGGCGCTAACCAGCACCCATCAGGAGCAAGGGTGAAGTGTCTTGCCCAAGGACACAACGGACGTGACTAGGATGGTAGGAGGTGGGGATTGAACCCCGGTAACCAGCAACCCTCTTGCTGGCACGGCCACTCTACCAACTTCACCACGCCGTCCCAGACGTACATCATCCTCACAAGACAACCAAACTTCTCATACACAATATATTTAAGAATAGAGTTAATAATCAAATATAAAGTTAGTAAACATGTGAGAATAAAAAGTAAACAAACCTGTTCTGTGTAACACAAATTGATGATGTTTCTTATAATAAACATCCAGGAGTTGATGTTGTCGCTCATTCGCCTCTTTTCTTTGCCAAAGTTCCTCTTCGTACTCTGCCATCGTTCTTTCACACAATCACAACACTTTACACTCACAAAAGTTCCCTACTTAGCGATGTTTAAATAACTTCCGCGTCTCTTTGTTGGCAGCTAACCAGCTAAGCTAACTAGCCAGCTAAACTAGCTGCAAGCTATCTTAAATGAAGCTAGCAAACAGGAGAAGTATCAAAGTGCGCTCAGAATAATGTATCCAGCTACAAACAATTATTAACCGTGTGTACTCTATTAAACAACATATATGTAAGAATACAGAAATATAATGCCCGCGTTTAGGCCTTCTCCGTCAGACGCCATCTTGCTTTATCACCCGATCGGTCCACGCATGCGCGTACTCTATGTCATTTCCGTCAACTTGTTTTGCCACAGTTACTTACCATGGTTCTTTTGTGTCATCTGTATTTCAATAACAATGCCATAATAAACGATTACATACAAAATTAACGTTGTTAAAAAATACGGTATTCATTATGAAACCGCACAGATCTGTACACAAACCTGAAAGATGTGTCCAGCAGCCTTAAAAGGAAAATAAATCGATTTTTGTATTATTTTTTAATAAGTTATTTATTTCAGAATTCTGAAAATGTAAAATTGTTTTATTTTTTAGGTTGCAGTAAGTGCCTTGTTTAAAAAATATATCAACATTTAAAAAATAAATTATGCGATGGGAGTTAGTGGCGCCCCCGTGCGTCATTCATTACAATGACAGAAGCGTAAAAGTGGTTGAAATTGTGGCGATACACCTTGTTCAAATTTCATATTCTTGTTCCCTTTTACTCCGAGGTAAGATATTGTTTTTTATACATACATTACTAAAACATACAAACAATTTCATTAAGATGGTGCCGCTGTAGTGGCTGCCGGTGGCAGGAGCTCTGTGCTCTAGTGTCATCCTTTTGTATTCCTGGTGTTTCCCTCTTGTGTTCATGTGGGGTTTTTTTGCCTTTTGGTTGGAGATCCTTTGGGACTGTGTGACAAGGGGTGGCACTTTCCTGACTTCTGCTGTGCTTTTTTGTGAACTTCTGGATCTGCCTACCGGGAGCCTTTTGGCCATGGAGACCAGCTGCTGGGTCTCTGTCACATCAGAGTCCGTTTGGAGAGACTGGAGGAGATGCAGATGAAGAGACAGGGCTGCGGAGCTGGTGCTGGGCGCCGGGACGGACAAGCTTCCCAGTAGGGCTGGGCGATATATCGATATACTCGATATATCGCGGGTTTGTCTCTGTGCGATATAGAAAATGACCACTCCTCTTGACAAAATTAGTGCAGTTCAGCTAAATTTGTTGGTCTTCTGACATGGTCTTGTTTCTTCAGCATTGTCCACACGTTTAAGTCAGGACTTTGGGAAGGCCATTCTAAAACCTTAATTCTAGCCTGATTTAGCCATTCCTTTACCACTTGACGTGTGTTTGGGGGTCATTGTCCTGTTGGAACACCCAACTGCGCCCAAGACCCAACCTCCGGGCTGATGATTATAGGTTGTCCTGAAGAATTTGGAGGTAAACCTCATTTTTCATTGTCCCATTTAAAGCACCAGTTCCATTGGCAGCAAAACAGGCCCAGAGCATAATAGTACCACCACGCTTGACGGTAGCCGTTTTGTTCCTGGGATTAAAGGCCTCACCGTCTTTCAAACCTATTGCTGGGTATTGTGACCAACAGCTCCATTTTTGTTTCTTCTGACATTACTTGGACAAAGATAAGACCTTTCATCTGACCACAGAACTTTCATCCAGAAGGTCTTATCTTTTTCCAAGGTATGTACCATATGTATTAAAGAAGACATGCATTATACAATATTAAAAGTAACACAAGAACTAGAAATAGTAGGGGTAGAAATATGGAATAATAAAGAAAGGTACAAAGTGCTTAACGTCTATAATCCATGCAAGAAATGACCAATACATCAAGTAGAAACAATAGTGGAGCACTGGAGTGGCAAAATCATTTGGCGTGGTGACTTTAATGCACAAAGCACAGTGTGGGGTGAAAGGATGACTGGAATGGGGAAACATTGCAAGCATTTTTGGAGGAAAAATAATTGGTGTGTGTGAATGATGGGTGGGGAACAAGGTTAGATGTAGTTACGGGTAAAGAAACAGCAATAGATTTAACCCTAGTGTCACAAGGGTTAGCAGGAAAGGTGGAGTGGGAAGTAAATAAAGACAGCACTATAGGAAGTGATCACTACCCAAATTTCATTCACATAAACATAAACCAAAGGACAGAAAGCACTAAGAAAGAAGGAAGATGGAAGTATAGTCTTGGTGACTGGGGACAATTTAGGGAAATTACAGACATGACATTGAAGGAAGTGGATATAAATCAAGATATTGAACAACGTAATACAAATATTACAAAGTGCATAATAGAAGCAGCCAAACAGAGCATACCAAGGAGTAGAATAGGGAAAAGAAGGAAGATGGTGGACACAAGCGTGCACAGACGCAATAAAAGAACGGAGTAGAGCATTTAGAATATTGAGAAGAACACATAATTATCAAAATATGATCCAGTATAAAAGGCACCAAGCTAAAGTAAGGTACGTTATTAAAAAGGCTATTGGAGAACATTTAGTGAATGACTAAATAGAACTACTCCTTTAGGCCAAGTGTGGGGAATGATCAAGAACATGTCAGGGATCAGAAGTCAACATAAATACCATGTGATGAAAGATGGCACACAGTGTGTGGTAGAAAATAAAGAAAAACAGAACTTTTAGTAAAAACATTTGTTAAAGTGCACAGTAATGATCATTTGAGAAATGTAGAAAAAGAAAAGAGAGAAGAAACAAGTAGTTTAAATATTGGGGAAATGATGGGAGATAACGATAATGGCTTTAGCAACACTATAGATATGACATTTTCTTTCAATGAAATGGTTCCAATATTGAAAAAGGTTAAAACTACGACACCAGGAAAAGACCAGGTGAGTTACCAGATGATCAAAAACGTAGGTAGCATCGGCAAAGAAGTGGTCTTGAAATGATATAATAGGATATATAAAGAAGGAAAATGAGCAGCTGAGTGGAAAGAAGCTGTAATAATTCCAATATGCAAACCAGGGAAAGACCCGAAAGAGGCAGGTAATTATAGGCCCATAGCATTGACCTCACATTTGGGCAAAGTAATGGAAAAAATGATCGATGAAAGGCTAGTATATTATTTAGGGTCAAAAGAAATAATAAAAAACTACCAAAGTGGATTTCACAAAGCAATAAACACAAGCGAGCAGCAGTGCAGCTGGAAGAGGAAATTAGAAAAGGACAAATAAAGAAAGAAAGTATAATTGCAGTATTTTTTGACGTAGAGAAAGCTTATGATATGTTGTGGAAACAGGGGTTGCTGATAAAACTAAATAAAATTGGGATATGAGGGAACATGTATAGATGGATGAAAGACTTCTTAACAAGTAGAACAATATTAGTAAAAATAGGGAATGAATATAGTAGAGAATATGAAGTGGAAAATGGGACCCCCCCAAGGGAGTATAATAAGTCCAGTACTATTTTCAATAATGATGAATGAAGTGTTTAGTGAAGTGGAAGAGTTAGTGGAGGTGGCACTGTTTGTGATGATGGAGTGATGTGGAAGAGAGATAGAAATACACATCATAGTGAAAAGAAGATTAAAAAAGCTGTAAATAAAGTTGAAGAATGGGGAACAGCTTGGAGTTTAAGATTCTCTGTTGGAAAGACTTAAGTCATGAATTTTACAAAGAGGAAAGTACAAAACAAGCTCCAAATTAAACTCTATGGAGAAAATATAGAAGAGGTACAAATTTAAAATTTTTAGGAATATGGTTTGATAAATATATGAACTGGTCAACCCACATCAGCAAAATAGTGGAGAAAAGTAAAAAGGTGTTAAATATAATGAGGGCTTTGAGAGGTAAATATTGGGGGGCTGATAGGCAGACATTGAAAGTAATACTGTATATATCACTTTAATTCCATCTGTTATTGATTATGGATGCATCATTTACCAATCTGCTTCAAAAACATTACTCGGGAAAATAGACAGGATCCAGTCACAGGCACTAAGGTTATGTTGTGGAACTACTAAATCAACCCAGTGGCAGCATTACAAGTAGAAATTAATGGAAAACATTTAGACATGAGAAAAGATCAACTGTCAGCAGTTTATTGGGCAAACTTAAAAGGGTCCAAGCAAAGACATCCAACTCACCAAGTGCTACTAAACTGCCAAGAAAAAGAGAAGAAAAAAATTAATAGTTTCGGGTGGATAATAGGAGACATATGTGAAAAAGCTCAAATTGACAATATTAAAGTTAGCCCTACAGTACCAATCCCTGCAATACCACCGTGGATGTATGACAACCCAAAGGTAAACATGCAATTATTAAATTATATACATTTAAATAGTTACCAGGTAGTTACCAGACAGTTACCAATCAATCAAAAAGTAGAACAATGGATTGAGGAAACGTTTTTAGACAACTTCGTAATATATACAGATGCATCAAAAAGTATAAATAATAAGGTAGGAGCAGCAGCTGTTATCCCACAAGGAAACATAGTATTAAATAAAAGAATCAGTGATAAGTTATCTGTTTTTACGGGGGAATTGGTCGCAATTTATATGGCAGTTAACTGGATAGAGGAAAATAAAGCAAGGAAAGCAGTCATGTGCTCGGACTCCAGCAGTGCATTGATGAGCATAAAAAACATAGCATCAGAAACAAGACAAGATTTAGTTTATGAAATAGTTCAGGCAATCTGCAGAGTAAATAAAGCAGGAAGTGTGGTAACATTTCTCTGGTACCTGCTCATGTAGGAGTTGTGGGCAATGAGTTAGCAGATAGGTACGCAAAACAAGCAAGAACTAAAACAGAAGTAAACATGGAGATGAACCACAGTAAAGAAGAAGTGAAGAACATCATTAAGATAGAACACAATAAAAAGTGGCAGGATAATTGGAATAAGAAAAGAAAAGGTAGAGAGTATTACAAAGTCCAGAGGAGAGTATGTGTAATGAGAGGAGGAATAGAAATAGGAAGGAAGAAGACATTATTACTAGAATGAGATTAGGAAATACATATCTAAATAGTTCATTGACATTGATAGGAAACATAATACAGGACTGTGTGACTGTTGTCATCAGATAGAAAATGTAGGACATGTTTTAATACATTGTAGGAAATACAATAGAGATAGGGAAATACTGGGTAATAAGTTAGCGAAAGACAAGTTTAGGTTAGTAGTGAAAGATATTTTAGGATTGCACTCAGAACACATAGGTTATAAAATATTATATACATATTTAAAAAAGACTGGATTAAATAAAAGAATATAGAGTAGGGATCCACCTCCGTCCACACTCCATTTCAGTAGGTGGCGCTAATGCACACCACAAGGTTGCTTGTCAACCGCCATTAAACCAAAGAAGAAGAAGAAGAAGAAGAAGGCTTTGTCATGCCAAATTTCTCCCCCCCCCTACAAAAACCTCCCCCCCCATTTACTTCCGTGGTCATGTTTCCTCTTACGTCATTGACAGCGATCGATAGCACTTCGGCTTTGACTGCCCGTCGCTGGAAGGATACTTCGTCTTTGACAGCTGCTAGAATCTGAAGAAATCGATTATTGTTTTTTTTTTGTACAGGCGTGAAACAGGACAGTCGCGTGCCGGTTAAAGACCCCCGGCAACTTTGTGACTTTATTGGACGCAGCCCCAGAAACCAACTTGGAAGTGGTCCATTGAAAGGTTGATAGCACGACCTCCTGTACTGTAGAATGTAGTATGGACCATAGGACAGGACGAAGACCTCCTGTACTGTAGAATGTAGTATGGACCATAGGACAGGACAAAGAAGTCCCGTTAAGAAGCTGTGGAGGCCTAAGATGCTCTACTAGTCTGCTGGAAATCCAAAGAAGACGAAGCAGTAAAAAGCAAAATGGCGTTTGACAGAGAAGGCCTAAACGTGGCCACTGGCCATTATTGTTTCTGTATTTGTATTTAGTGCATACATGTACGCATATATGTCGTGTAGTAGATGAAACATTGTTAGTAATTGTTTGTATCCGGATACATTAGTCTGAGCGCACTTTATCGCGTCTTGTGCTAGCTTAGCTTGCTAGTTAGCTTAGCTTGTTAGCTGCTAACAAAGAGACGCGGACGTTATCAACACATCGCTAAGTAGAGATCAAATGTGAGTGTAAAGTGTTGTGATTGTGTGAAAATGTGCGAAAGAACGATAGCAAAGTATGAGGAGGAACTTTGTCCAACAAAAGAGGAGAAGGAGCGACAACATCAACTACTGGACGCTGTTTTCAAAAAACATCAAGTTGTGTTACACAGAACAGGTTTGTTTACTTCTTACTCTCACATCTTAACTAACTTTATATTTCATTATTAACACTTTTCTTCAATAGGAAGATGCTTTGTCTTGTGGGGATGATGCAATGCTTTAATTTAGATTATTTATGAAAACGAGACAGTTTGAGGTTGATGTTCCTCTCAGTTTGTAACAATGTGTGATTGATTGATTGATTGAAATAGTTATGATAAGTTTGCATAGGAAAGGGTACAGTTTCATCACGGTACACATTCACTGCTACAAGAAAGCCTGTGATGGTTTCAGTTGAAATATTTTTTTGAAACTCACAAAGAACACAGTACTATGTAGAAAGTAGACAAAAATACTGCAAGAAAGTCAAAGAAAATAAATTAAAAGTAAAAGGCTTTGTATATTCCCAGTTATGAGTAGCCGCAACCTGTAATGTCTTTTCAAAGCAACTTTGAAGGAAGTAAGGGATTTTTGATAGGGAGTTCCACATTTTGGTGGTATAGCAGGCAAACTAATTGGAACCTTTTTTGGAGTGAAATCTTCATTGAATGTGATTTGTACAACTACCTCTGGTGTTATGGTGAATATATTTTGAAGAATCTAGACAGGTACATGAGTATTTTAGTTGTGTCGTTTATCTTGTACACCAGACCAACTGCAAGAAGACAATACAATTTCATAAAAAAAATAACTACACATGGTTAAAAAAGCCAGAATTAGCCAGAAGGCTAGTTTTCATCTGTAGTCCCCTGGCCATGATGTAAAAAAAGGCAGTCAAATTACAATTTCAAAGAAAAGGAAAAGATTTTTTTAAAAAAGCACACAATACATATACAATATAATAGAAAATAAAATACAACATAACATTTATCATCAAAACAGGCTCATTTTTTAGTGCTGGCAGCTGTAGGCGTTGATAAGCCACATTTTCAATTTGTTTGTGAAGGCCTTGTAAGTTGTGACCACTAGTAACTGACATTAAATTCGCAGGGGGCGCTGGGGCCTATCCCAGCTGCACTCAGGTGAAAGGGAATTTATGGCAACATAGATTTTAGGCCATATTGCCCATCCTTCATAAAAAGTGGTCTTTAACACACTGGTGAAAAACCATGTTCTTGTTCAATCTGTGGCTTATCTTTTACAAGGAAGAAATATTTGAAGGTACACATGACAACACACACTGGTGAAAAAACTACACACAGGTAGGGATGATGTTTGATAAGAAATTATCGAGTTCGAGCCTATTATCTAATCCTCTTATCGAACCGATTCCTTATCGATTCTCTTATCGAGTCCAAATAGGTTGTTGTATATGGAAAAAAACACACAATATTTGGTTTAACAAAAGCTCACTTTTATTATATAAGAAAAAAATAAAATCTAATAAATAAATAAATATTGACTGTTACACCCCCAAAAAATAAATAAATCAATAAATAAATATTGACTGTTGTTACCCAAAGTATATTAAGTAAGATTTTTCAGAAAAACAAATATATACAGTAACACAAAAATAACCTGTCTCTGTGATCACTATAGGTGTATAAATAATAATATAGTGTTAAATAAAATCAGTCCCTTGGGCACAAAACTTAAAACATACTTGCCAACCCTCCCGGATTTTCCGGGAGACTCCCGGAATTCAGCGCCTCTCCCGGAAGAAATTTTCTCCCGAAAATCTCCCGGAATTCAGCTGGAGCTGGAGGCCACGCCCCCTCCAGCTCCATGCGGACGTGAATGGGGACAGCGGCGACAGTCTGTTTTCACGTCCGCTTTCCCACGATATAAACAGCGTGCCTGCCCAATCACGTTATAACTGTAGAATGATCGAGGGCGAGTTCTTGGTTTCTTATGTGGGTTTATTGTTAGGCAGTTTCATTAACGTCCTCCCAGCGCGATAACAACACACAACAACAGCAGTCACGTTTTCGTCTACCGTAAAGCAGTTCGTCTGCCGTAAACAGCAATGTTGTGACACTCTTAAACAAGACAATACTGCCATGTACTGGATAGCCTCCGGAACACTGAAAAGTATTTATTTTATTTATATGTATAATAAAATAAATATATATATATATAGCTAGAATTCACTGAAAGGCAAGTATTTCATACATATATATATATATATATATATATATATATATATATATATATATATATATATATATATATATTGTAATGTTTACTAAAGGGGAGGTGACGGCAAACATACACCAGGAGGAAGTATATACAAATATTTATTATATATATAAACAATATGGATATATATATATATAATAATCATAAACAATACAACTAAACTAAGGAAATGGAATGTGAACTAGAATACCTGGGTGTGTATGGTGTAAGACTATGTGTAGTATTTAACTGGAATGTGTGTTACCAAAGTGTTGAACAAGAGATGAGGAAGTCCAGGGGAGAGAGAAGTCCGAGTCCAATGCGGGGGAAGTCAAGGATCGGGGAGGCAGTCAGAATCCAGAGGGGTCCAGAGAAGTGAGGCGCACAGCTCACTACCAAGGCGACGGAGGGAATTCTGCGGGGAACACGGGAGAAACAAGGGACAATAAGTAAGCCACGGAGAGGAAAACAAGACATGAGCATAAAGCTTTACGCTTACGGTACACCATGAGAAAACTAAGTTCCCGCGCCGATCCTTGGGTCCACCCTGCCTTTATCCGGCATGCCCTCATTATCAGTCATAGCCGGTGAGTGTTTGCAGCTGGCGGCTGCTGCAGGGCGGAGACGCGCACGGCGCGTCCCTGGATTTGCGCGGCCGTGGGCGTGTCCCAAGGTGCGCGCAGATGGCAGGGGTCTGACCCGTAACATATATATATATATATATATATATATATATATATATATATATATATATATATATATATATATATATATATATACATATATATATATATATATATATATATATATATATATATATATATATATATATATATATATATATATATACACATATATATCAGTGGAGGCTGGTGACTTCCAGAATTGAGGAGGCCATTTTTTTCCGCTTGCTCACTTCACTCGCGATGGAATGTTCCCTGTTCTCTTATCTGTCTTTGTGCTGGCCAAAGGCATACTATTTGGAGTGTAAGCTACAGTCAGAAAGTTCTTGCTGATGCAATTCATTGTGCAGAGCTTAGCCTTGTGCCTTCCTGAAGAAATTACATTGCTGTAAGTCTATGAGCCTGCCTGATAATTAAGCTGAGAAATGACATTTGGATGTTATATAAACGCCAAGTGAACATGTGTAAAAGGCAGGAATTTTAATTATGTAGTTAAAAACAATTTTGTTTAGCTTACATTTTTCATTCTTCTACAGCTTCAACATGTAATCACCAATTTAATCAAGTTTAGCATATAAAAAAGATAAGATAACACTTTCTTTATCATATGTAGTTTTATTCAATATATTTAATATAAAATATGTAAAAATATGGTTCCAGTTGGCTTTATCTGCTGAGAAACACAGACAAAATGGAGTGTTATTACTACTGAGAACTAGTGGTGTAACACTGGTAGAGACATCTAATTAGTTCAACTCACATCTGGTTTAGCTGAGGGGCGGCATGCTCTCTCCTGGACTCCACTCCACAGGTTGGTGCTGGCTTCATTTACTGAGAAATACAGGACATGAAATTTTGTGTTATTACTACTGAGAACTAGTGGTGTAACACTGCTATTACTACTGAGAACTAGTGGTATAACACTGGTAGAGATTTCAACCCACCTCTGGTTTAGCTGAGGGGCGAGGGGCTCTCTCCACGGCTCCACTCTACGGGTTGCAGCTGGCTTCATCTACTGAGAGACATGAAATGGAGTGTTATTACTACTGAGAACTAGTGGTGTAACACTGGTAGACACCCAGTTCATCCAAAAAGTAATTCAGATTGTACTGCAATTTCTTGAGAGCAAAGTAGTGAGAATACTCACAGGTCGTGTGGATCCAGAACGTGTCCAACTCAGCCATCCATCCCCAGATTAAAAAAAAAAAAAAGCATCACTGAATCCTTGCACAGACCAAACGTCAAAAGGTGCTTGTGTCTTCCCCATCAGAAGGCATGGCCAACAGTACAAACAGTTGGTCTTAGCGCTCCCCGCCATCCAGGAATACCTGTCATACCAGCCCGCTTTCATCTTATAATAATCCTTCTGTTTCTGCTTACCGCCGGCTCGAGTCACACGACTCATCTTGACTTCTGGAGTTGGTCGGCCAGCAGATTTTATCTTCACTTTTGAAGCATGGTCTAAAGTATGGAATGGCTGGGACAACAAATAGTCGACTAGATTTTCTTTCCCATCCCATGGCCTGCATCTAGGTTGAACTCCATCCTCCTCTTCCACTGGATTCGGACCCAAGCCACCACCACAAGCACCTGTTCCATGTACATTTTCCTCTCTCACATCCATTTTGCCTGGCTAATCTAGGCTTGCTCGAACACACACAGCTAACTGGATGGAAAACAATGAGCTAAACTTCAACTGTAAAAATGTCCAAACTACAGAGATAAATGTCAATGAGCGATTAGCAGCAGCAGCTTTTGCTTTCGAAATCTGTCTCAGAGATGTTGTCAACTCAAGGAGAAATGCCTAGAGTGAAGGGTTTAACGTTAACGCATATCTATCTCCAGCCCAAGATCTCAAATTGCGCCAGAATCTCGCCGATTTCCGAGGTCGTTTTAAGCAAAAGTATTTGGCTATATGAGCTATAAACTTCACGGATGATAGCCAGGGGTGTTCTCTAAATTTCCTGAAAAGCACAAGTTGATAGGACACTCGTAGCCACTATGGCGAGTGTTTGTTTGACTGAAGTGGCTGGCGAATTCTCAAAATGGCTTCTGTGTTGATTAGGAAAGGAAAGGATTGATTCCAAATGAACCAGTAGCATGTGATTGGACGAACAAAATGTCAATCTTTCAGCCCTGGACACAATGCATGGTGAGGCCAGGCCTCCGTTGCCCACCCATTTTCAGTGATCTGGCCAATCACATATTGGCATGAAAAAGCATGCATTACATTGACTTCTATGAGAAGCTAATTTCCTAGGGGAGGCCTGGCCTCCCTTAATACAAACTGATAGGGAAATCTGGCCTGTTGCTTTACAATTGCAATATTGGGTTTTAGCCATGGGAACATTTAGATTTATGAACAAAACTAAAATAATATGAATATAAAAAATAAAAAATATGTTTTTTGTTAAAATAAATAAATAAAATAAATATATTTATTGTTTTTTTTAAATCTCTCTCTTCTCTCAAATTATTGGGGAGGCCAGGCCTCCTCCACCTCTATGGAGGAGCCTCCACTGATATATATATATATATATATATATATATATATATATATATATATATATATATATATATATATATATATATATATATATATATATATATATATATATGAAATATATATGAAATACTCGAGTTGGTGAATTCTAGCTGTAAATATACTCCCCTCTTAACCACGCCCCAACCACGCCCCACACCCCCAACCACACCCCCCCCCCACCTCCCGGAATCGGAGGTCTCAAGGTTGGCAAGTATGACTTTAAATAATACAGCTCTCCAAAAAGTGCACTTCTGCTGCTATTTGACAAAACTGTTTGTTATGATGCTTTGACATTGTTGCACTTTATTTCTTTATTTAAAGACAATTCTATGAAGAGAAAAGTTGTTTGCAAATGTGGTTACAATGCTAAAAAATGAAAAGTTAAAGCTAAAAAAAGAAATACACTTTAATGAGTTAACATTATTTCTTTATAGGGGGAAAGATGAGCTAGGGAATATAACAACTACACTACCCAGCATGCAACGGGAGCGATGAGCATGCACGGGAGCCCCGAAAAGTGTTGTTGCATGTCGTCACACAGGTGTTGTGCCGGATAACGCAACCCTGCCGTAGAATGCACCCCCTGACGCGGGAGCGCGCTTACGTCACTCGCTTACGTCACTCGCTTACGTCACTCGCTTACGTCACTCGTCTCGACTCGGCTGTAATCGTCTCGACTCGGCTGCAACTCGGCTGTATTCGTCTCGACTCGGCTGCAATGAGCGAAGTGGCTGAAATCGCCTCTTTCGGCATAAAAAGTACCTAACAAGGAAAATTGTGAGCCTTTAATGATTTCGCCGTCATTCAGGCTATTCATCCATCCATCCATCCATCCATTTTCTACCGCTTATTCCCTTCGGGGTCGCGGAGGGCGCTGAAGCCTATCTCAGCTAGATAAGGCGAAAACAATAA
The DNA here is from genome assembly GCF_033978785.1 of Entelurus aequoreus. NCBI lineage: Eukaryota > Metazoa > Chordata > Actinopteri > Syngnathiformes > Syngnathidae > Entelurus > Entelurus aequoreus. The sequence continues at coordinate 25,116,176 of NC_084744.1, read as the reverse complement.
CCATTTAATATTGGAATATTTGCTGTCCCGAAAATGTAGTATTGTCTACCTTGACAGCTTACTGTAAAGATTATGTACACCAAAGTAAACCTCTATATGTACTTTTTTAGAGACATCAAGGAGAACGAATGTTTGCTGCTTCATTTGACGTGTTGTCGTGATCCAATACTCATATTTTAAAAATATGACATTTTCTTTAACTTTAAGAAGATCATGGGTGGATGGATGAATAAATAAATGAATGCATCTGTTATCTACCATTGATTTGGTTTTAAGAAGTTTCAAATTGAACATTCACAAATAACGTTACCTAAAGTACCTGAAGTACCAGAGGTGGAGTTCTGGTGGGGGTGCATTTTCAGGCAAGACGTTGATTCCACCTGCCTGAGAATGCACCCCCCATCTATCTCTGGCTAGGAAACTCATAGAGACATGACACTCACCCTGGTTACTTATCCTTACCCCCCCCCCTGTGTACAGTGAAAACCATGTGATGATCGGACTACCAGAAGTGCAGTTATGGGTGGGGGGGTGGGGGGGGTGGGGGGGGGTGCATTTTCAGGCAGGACGTTCAGTCCACCTGCCTGAGAATGCACCCCCCATCTATCTCTGGCTAGGAAGGTCATAGAGACATGACACTCACCCTGGTTACTCATCCTTACCCCCCTGTGTACAGTGAAAACCATTAGAAAAGTGGACCACCAGAAGTGGAGTTATGGGTGGGGGGGGGTGCATTTTCAGGCAAGACGTTGATTCCACCTGCCTGAGAATGCACCCCCCATCTATCTCTGGCTAGGAAGGTCATAGAGACATGACACACCCCCTGGTGACTCATCCTTACCCCCCGCCCCCTGTGTACAGTGAAAACCATGCGATGATCCGACCACCATAAGTGGAGTTATTTGGGGGGGGGGGTGCATTTTCAGGCAGGACGTTCAGTCCAGCTGCCTGAGAATGCACCCCCCATCTATCTCTGGCTAGGAAGGTCATACAGACATGACACTCACCCTGGTTACTCATCCTTACCCCCCCTGTGTACAGTGAAAACCATTAGAAAAGTGGACCACCAGAAGTGGAGTTATGGGTGGGGGGGGGTGCATTTTCAGGCAAGACGTTGATTCCACCTGCCTGAGAATGCACCCCCCCATCTATCTCTGGCTAGGAAGGTTAAAGAGACATGCCACTCCCCCTGGTGACTCATCCTTACCCCCCCCCCCCTGTGTACAGTGAAAACCATGTGATGATCGGACCACCATAAGTGGAGTTATTGGGGGGGGGGGGGGGGGGGTGTGCATTTTCAGGCAGGACGTTCAGTCCACCTGCCTGAGAATGTACCCCCCATCTAACTCTGGCTAGGAACCTCATAGAGACATGACACTCACCCTGGTGACTCATCCTTACCCCCCTGTATACAGTGAAAACCATGTGATGATCGGACTACCAGAAGTGGAGTTATGGAGGGGGTGCATTTTCAGGCAGGACGTTCAGTCCACCTGCCTGAGAATGCACCCCCCATCTATCTCTGGCTAGGAAGGTCATAGAGACATGACACTCACCCTGGTTACTCATCATAGCCCTTTCCTTGCAGTGGGTGGGTGGGTGGTGGTGGGGGGGGGGGGGGGGGTATTGCTGTTCTAAAAATGTCTAAAAATGTCTAAATGTATAATTAAATAAATGATAAATGGGTTATACTTGTATAGCGCTTTTCTACCTTCAAGGTACTCAAAGCGCTTTGACAGTATATCCACATTTACCCATTCACACACTGATGGCGGGAGCTGCCATGCAAGGCGCTAACCAGCAGCCATCAGAGGCAAAGGGTGAAGTGTCTTGCCCAAGGACACAACGGACCTGACTAGGAAGGTAGAAGGTGGGAATTGAACCCCAGTAACCAGCAACACTCCAATTGCTGGCACAGCCACTCTACCAACTTCGCCACACCGTCCCACATTATATATATTTATATATATTACACACACACACACACACACACACACTGTTGTGTCAATCCAAAACACACAACTTATTGGTCTCAACATGATTCCAGAAGAAAAGAAAATGATGCTTTCAAAGTTGGCTCCTTTTGAATGTTCCAATTCAGACAAAGTGCAGTGTTATTTCTATTTAACACAAAATAAATAAAAATCTATACCAAAATTACTGCATTTGTTTTTATTTGCCAATGACTTTGATACTAAGCCATATTAAATTCTCACAATTTAAGTTATCTTTTCTCGATTAAACTCTAGAGTAAATTTGAATAAACTAATCATAGTTGATTTTACGTTATTGTGTATCAATGTATGTTGAATTGCAACAATGTCATTTAAAGCAAGCTGTAATGTTTGTAGGTGTACTTAAATTTATGCATCAGGTGTAACTGTTCTAACATTGTCCACTAGTGCGTGTTAAAGTCACCACGCAGCCAGCGTATATCTAAATATCACACAAGCCATATTAACTTCTCACAATTTACGTTATTTTTTCTCGATTCAACTCAAGAGTAAATTTGAATAAACTAATCATAGTTGATTTTACGTTATTGTGTATCAATGTATGTTGAATTGCAACAACATAATTTAAAGCAAGCCATATTAACTTCTCACAATTTACGTTTTCTTTTCTCGATTAAACTCTAAAGTAAATTTGAATAAACTAATCATAGTTGATTTTACGTTATTGTGTATCAATGTATGTTGAATTGCAACAATATCATTTAAAGCCCTTTGAAGGAGCTGGAGACAGCCACAGGAACGGTCCTGGACTACATACAGTTCTGCATCGGGAATGTGACTGTGGAAAAAAACATCCGGGTTTACCCCAACAAGAAACCCTGGATGACCAGCCAAGTCCGCACACTCCTCAGGGCCCGCGACGCAGCCTTCAGGTCAGGGGACAGGGCACTGTACAGTGCTGCTAGAGCCGACCTGAAGAGAGGGATTAAAAAAGCAAAGGCGGACCACAGGAGGTGCATAGAGTCCCATCTGTCCAGCAATAACTCACGGGAGGTGTGGCGGGGCATTCATGACATCACGAACTACAGAGGCTGCAATGTGACAACTGCGGATCAGAGTGCGACACTGGCAGAGGAGCTAAACTGTTTCTTTGCCCGTTTCGATACCCCCCAGCGACACTCATCTGCTCCAGCCCTGCCCCCGTCCCCACCGGGCTCCGGCACCACTCCACTCACTGTACAGGAGCACACTGTCAGACGAGTGCTCCTGGCTGTGAACCCCAGGAAGGCTGCCGGACCAGACGGCGTACCTGGAAAGGTGCTCAGGGCGTGCGCCCTCCAGCTCGCTCCCCCCCTCACCAGGATCTTCAACCTCTCCCTGGCTCAGGCAGTCATCCCATCCTGCCTGAAGTCATCTACAATAATCCCGGTGCCGAAGAAGTCTCCCATCACCAGCCTGAATGATTACCGACCAGTGGCCCTCACTCCGGTAATCATGAAGTGCTTCGAGAGACTGGTTCTCCAGCACATCAAGGACCATATCCCTCCAGACTTTGACCCCCACCAGTTCGCATACCGGGCGAACAGATCCACAGAGGACGTCATCGCTGTTGCTCTCCACTCTGCTCTGAACCACCTGGAGCAGCAGCAGAGCTACGTCCGGATGCTCTCTGTGGATTATAGTTCTGCCTTCAATACAATAATCCCGGACAGACTCTGCAATAAACTGGACACTCTTGGCCTCTCCCCTCTCACAAACGCCTGGATAAGGGACTTCCTAACGGACCGACCCCAGAATGTGAGACTTGGCCCCCACCTCTCAACCACCCGCACGCTGAGCATCGGCTCCCCACAGGGCTGTGTGCTGAGCCCCCTCATCTACTGCCTCTACACCCATGACTGCAGTCCAGCCCACAGTGACAACCTTATCGTCAAGTTTGCTGACGATACCACAGTGGTCGGGCTCATCTCCAGGGGTGACGAGGCTGCCTACAGGGAGGAGGTCCTGAAGCTGACGGCCTGGTCTTCGGAGAACAACCTCGCTCTCAACACCAGCAAGACCAGAAAGATCATCGTAGACTTCAGGAGGAGCAGCACCGACCCTGCCCCCCTCTACATCAACGGCGAGCGTGTGGAGGGGGTCCACACCTTCAGGTACCTTGGAGTCCACATCTCTAACGACTTTTCCTGGACAGTCAACACCACAGCAATCATCAAGAGGCTCAGCAGCGGCTACACTTCCTGAGAGTCCTCGGGAAGTACAACCTGAAGCCTGACCTGCTGCTGACCTTCTACCGCTCGTCCATCGAGAGCCTGCTGACCTACCTAGTATGGTACGGCAGCTGCACTGCAGCAGACAGGGAGAGGCTGCAAAGAGTGGTCAAGGCGGCTCAAAAGATCATCGGCCGCCCTCTCCCCTCTCTGATGGACATCTACACCTCCCGCTGCCTCAACAGAGCCAGTGCCATCATCAAGGACAGCACCCACCCTGGCTCTGACCTGTTCCACCTGCTGCCCTCTGGGAAGCGCTACAGGTGCATTAAAACCAAGACGAACAGGCTAAAAAACAGCTTCTTCCCCAGGGCCATAACCACCCTGAACAGACTTCCCCATTGACCCTCATAACTGCCTTCTCTTCGGTGCAATAACCCATTCCACCAACCACCCTGTTTCATGTAGATATTCATGTACATATTTATTTCACCCTCTGTATAGAGTGTACACTTGTTTTATCGCACTGTATGGAATGGCCTCAATCTCGTTACCCTGCGTAATGACAATAAAGCTGATTCTGATTCTGATCTTGATTGTGATTCTGATTGAAGGCGACATATCACAACGGGTGTTTTTCCATTGCCAAGTATCAATCCGCGGTCACACTTAATAGATTGCTTTCAGATCCTGAGGAAAATCGATAGTGTGGCAAATGTCCAAAGTGGTTTCAAGATAGCAATATCAAAACATAATTAAAACACTCTTTTACACATTTTTAAGCATTGTTTTTTCTCTCCCTTGGATTCAAACATCGGCCCAGTGTTGTTTTCACCTTTTTAATTTACTAGTGGAAATGGATCCTTCGCTGTACAGAGCTAATTTCGACTAAAAAACAAAAGGTATTTAGTCAACGGCCATCTCCAAAGTAGAAAAAAATGAAATTCGCCGAAAGGCCGCAAGGTACAATGTTGAAGGTGAGTGGCATTTTCAGAAACTTTTATATTCAAGAGATTTGAAAAAGTCACATGTCATATTGGCCTACTTTTAGCTGACTAACTATGCAGGATTGACTCCCCAAGTATTATCCAAGACACTTAGTAAACTACTTAGAGCGATATATGTTGGCGCTAGAGAGTTTTTCTGACAAGTTTGGCATCTGATCGCATGTTCTTTCTGGCATGTGTTTATGTTATTCCCCTGGGAATGTGAAAAAAACATGAAAACCAGTAATACATTTGCAGATACAGAACTTGCACACTGTGACAATAATGGTATTATATAATTGTGTTATCAATCATTTTTAAAGATGTTATAATTGTTTACTTAAAGGCCTACTGAAATGAATTTTTTTTATTTAAACTGGGATAGCAGATCCATTCTATGTGTCATACTTGATCATTTCGCGATATTCCTATATTTTTGCTGAAAGGATTTAGTATAGAACAACGACAATAAAGTTTGCATCTTTTGGTCTCTGATAAAAAAAAGCCTTGCCCCTACCGGAAGTAGCGTGACGTAGTCAGTTGTTCGCCTCCTCATATTTTCCTATTGTTTTCAACGCAGCTATTGCGATTCGGACCGAGAAAGCGACGATTACCCCATTAATTTGAGCGAGGATGAAAGATTTGTGGATGAGGAACGTTAGAGTGACGGACTAGAATGCAGTGAAAGACATATCTTTTTTCGCTCTGACCGTAACTTAGGTACAAGCTTGCTCATTGGATTTCACACTCTCTCCTTTTTCTATTGTGGATCACGGATTTGTATTTTAAACCACCTCAGATACTATATCCTCTTGAAAATGAGAGTCGAGAACGCGAAATGGACATTCACAGCTACTTTTATCTCCACGACAATACATCGGCGAAGCTCTTTAGCTACTGAGCTAACGTGATAGCATCTGGCTCAAATGCAGATAGAAACAAAATAAATAAATCCCTGACTGGAAGGATAGACAGAAGATCAACAATACTATTAAACCATGTACATGTAACTACACGGTTAATAATTCTCAGCCTGGCAAAGCTTAACAATGCTGTTGCTAACGACGCTGAAGCTAACTTAGCAACTTAGCAACCGGACCTCACAGAGCTATGATAAAAACATTAGCGCTCCACCTACGCCAGCCAGCCCTCATCTGCTCATCAACACCCGTGCTCACCTGCGTTCCAGCGATCGACGGCGCGACGAAGGACTTCACCCGATCACAGATGCGGTTGGCGGCTAGCATTGGCTAGCGCGTCTGATATCCAAGGAAGTCCTCCTTGTTGTGTTGCTACAGCCAGCCGCTAATACACCGATCCCACCAACAACTTTCTTCTTTGCAGTCTCCATTGTTCATTAAACAAATTGCAAAAGATTCACCAACACAGATGTCCAGAATACTGTGGAATTATGAAATGAAAACAGAGCTTTTTGTATTGGCTTCTATGGGCTACCGGTACTCTTGTTTCACTGGCTACGTCACGCGCATACGTCATCATCCAAAGGCGTTTTCAACCGGAAGTTTAGCGGGAAATTTAAAATTGCACTTTATAAGTATTGGCATGTGTTGCAATGTTAAGATTTCATCATTGATATATAAACTATCAGACTGCGTGGTCGGTAGTAGTGGGTTTCAGTAGGCCTTTAACTTCCCTGTCATTGTATTTTAAATCGACTTCCAAATCCTTCATATTATTTTATTAGAAAACACTATTTAAAAGTAGGCCCCTAGGTTTGAACGTGTGAGTCAATTGTGTGTGTCCTGTGATGGACTTGTTACCTGCCCAGGATGTTTTCCTTGTCATGATCTGTGGTTTGGATCATGTTTTATGTTATTTTCTGTTTAAAGACTCCATAGTTCCTGGTTGCACTTCCTTGTTTGTTTGTTACCTTGACAACCATTAGTGTCACCTGTTTTACATCTTGGACTTACGCACCTGTTGCTAATTATGTTCACCTATCTCTGATTAGTGTTCGGCCGCTCACCTGCTTCCCGAGCACTAATCAGAGGCATTATTTAAGTTTGCCTTTGATAGTCAGTCGGCCTGGCGTCATTGTTTGTTTCATGCAATGCTTCTGTTCTTTCTGCTCGTTCCACTCTTTGACAAGTAAGTTTTTGTTTGTTCCTGCTACAGTTAGTAAGTTTTTCTCATCTATAGTTTATGCTAAGTTTTAGTTTAGCTTTGAGTGCGATCAGGCACGTTATTCTGTGGACTTGCTTTCTGTTTTGTACTCCTTTGATTTCGTTAAGAATAAATCATGTTTTTTCCTGCACGCCATGTCCGGAGTAGTCCGTCTGCATTCCTGGGAGAACGACCCCGTAGCAAGCTGCGACCCCCCAGTCGTGACATTCCTACCTTGCCCAATATTTGCTGGGATAGGCTGCAGCACCACCTGTGACCCTGCTTAGGGGTAAGTTGTGCCTTAGGTAAGGATGGACAATGGTTATTGCAGGAAATCTTACACAATAATCTCTTGTTGCGATAATATTCGCTTTGCCTGTCTCCATTTTTTTCTTTTATTTTGCTACAGGTTTCTCTGCAAATCATTTTACATGATACAACTTTTCTTCAGGAAATTTTAAACATTTCATGCAGTTGCAGCTGAACATGGAGCCCTCCATGGCAAATTTTTATTTATCCAATTAATCTTTAAAGGCCTACTGAAATGAAATTTTCTTATTCAAACGGGGATAGCAGATCTATTCTGTGTCATACTTGATCATTTCGCGATATTGCCATATTTTTGCTGAAAGGATTTAGTAGAGAACATCGACGATAAAGTTTTGGTCGCTGATGAAAAAGCCTTGCCTGTACCGGAAGTAGCGTGACGTCACAGGTTGAAGGGCTCCTCACATTTCTCCATTGTTTACACCAGCAGCGAGAGCGATTCGGACTGAGAAAGCGACTATTACCCCATTAATTTGAGCCAGGATGAAAGATTCGTGGATGAAAAACGTGAGTGAAGGACTAGAGTGCAGTGCAGGACGTATCTTTTTTCGCTCTGACCGTAACTTAGGTACAAGGGCTCATTGGGTTCCACACTCTCTCCTTTTTCTATTGTGAATCACGGATTTGTATTTTAAACCACCTCGGATACTATATCCTCTTGAAAATGAGAGTCGAGAACGCGAAATGGACATTCACAGTGACTTTTATCTCCACGACAGTACATCGGCTAAGCACTTTAGCTACGGAGTTAACGTGATAGCATCGTGCTTAACTGCATGTAGAAACAGACGAAATAAGCCCCTGACTGGAAGGATAGACAGAAGATCAACAATACTACTATTACTATTAAACCCTGGACCTGTAACCACACGGTTAATACTGTACCGCCTGGCGAAGCCTAGCAATGCTGTTGGTAACGACGCCATTGAAGCTAACTTAGCTACGGGACCTCAACAGAGCTAAGCTAAAAACATTAGCTCTCCACCTACGCCAGCTCTCATCTGCTCATCACGACCCGTGCTCACCTGCGTTCCAGCGATCGACGGCGCGACGAAGGACCTCACCCGATCTATGCGGTCGGCGGCCCGGAGACGGAGGAAGTCAAGGTGAGGACAGCGGCGCGGCGGCGGGCGTTGTAGCTTTCGACGACACCCCGGCCGTTATCAGAGTCGGCAAGAAACATATATTTCCCCAAAGTTACTTACGTGACATGCACATAGCGCCACGCACGTACGGGCAAGCGATCAAATGTTTGGAAGCCAAAGCTGTACTCACGGTAGCGCGTCTGCTAGCCAACTCAAAGTCCTCCTGGTTGTGTTGCTGCAGCCAGCCGCTAATACACCGATCCCACCTACAGCTTTCTTCTTTGCAGTCTCCATTGTTAATTGAACAAATTGCAAAAGATTCACCAACACAGATGTCCAGAAAACTGTGGAATTATGTGGTGAAAACAGACGACTTAAGCTGGCGACCGTGTTATTCCAAAATGTCTCCTTCAACCCTTGACGTCACGCGCAAACGTCATCATACCTAGACGTTTTCAGCCGGAAGTTTCCCGGGAAATTTAAAATTGCACTTTATAAGTTAACCCGGCCGTATTGGCATGTGTTGCAATGTTAAGATTTCATCATTGATATATAAACTATCAGACTGCGTGGTCGGTAGTAGTGGCTTTCAGTAGGCCTTTAACATTGGGTGTCTCAACATGATAGCAAACCCATCTGGCTGTAGCAACCTTCACAAGAAAATGTTTCTTGGGGTTGATATATTTTCCAATGTATTTCTGAGGAGAGGAACTGTACTACATCGGTGTGATCAGATCCTCCAAAAAAACTAAGGTTGTGTGTGGACAGAAAAGAGGCCAATGATGTCTTCACTGAGTTCATATGCGGGGGGCAGGGGTGTGGTTGGGGTCGGGGGCGTGGTTTGGGGCGTGGTTAAGAGAATTCACCAACTCGGGTATTTCATATATATATATATATATATATATATATATATATATATATATATATATATATATATATATATATATATATATATATATATATATATATATATATATATATATATATATATATATATATATAAGAAATACTTGAATTTCAGTGTTCCGGAGGCTATCCAGTAGATGGCAGTATTGTCCTGTTTAAGAGTGTCACAACATTGCTGTTTACGGCAGACGAACTGCTTTACGGTAGACAAAAACGTGACTGCTGTTGTTGTGTGTTGTTACCGCGCTGGGAGGACGTTAATGAAACTGCCTAACAATAAACCCACATAAGAAACCTAGAACTCGCCCTCGATCATTCTACAGTTATAATGTGATTGGGCAGGCACGCTGTTTATATCGTGGGAAAGAGGATGTGAAAACAGACTGTCGTCGCTGTCCCCACTCAGGTCCGCATGGAGCTGGAGGGGGCGTGGCCTACAGCTCCGGCTGAATTCCAGGAGATTTTCGGGAGAAAATTTCTTCCGGGAAGTTTTCGGGAGAGGCGCTGAATTCCGGGAGTCTCCCGGAAAATCCGGGAGGGTTGGCAAGTATGACTGAGTTCCATGCCAGTGCCATAGGAGCCCACACGGGACAAAAAAAGACCAGAGACGCCATTTCCAGGCGATATTTCTGGCTTGGAATGGTCGGACATTGATAAATGGGTAATTCAATGACACTTGAAGCAAATTCGCTTTTTATATAATCCTACTAGAAGTTTCCTTTATTACATGGTTTTATAACTGGTCCTTATGTTATTTCACAGAATATGAAATGACAGTCACCAAATGTTGCCAGCTGATGGTAACGTTGTTCATATGAATTGTGTTCTTTGCAGGTGGCCGATTGTATCGTTTGCCAGGCCAGCCAGCCCATAATAAAAAAGGAGGTGGAATACACACCTATAAAGTTAAATATATTTGATGTATATATTTTCTTCCATGGCTTTGTTCTGAGTCCCGAGGGTCACAGAGGAAGCTGTAAAAACATGTCAATTGAAATATAAGAGGAAGGTTAATTACTACTACACAACAGCATGTTGACCTATTAAAATAGATTTTGATATTTGTATTTATTTACACCCAATAAATTATTAAACTGTCTCCAATGATCCTGCTCCTAATCTGATGTTCTTTATTCTACTTTTTTTAGATCAAACACCCATTTGAGCTTATAGGCATGGACCTGGTGGGAAAATTAACCAAGACAAAAAATGACAATCAATATATCTGTGTCATGATTGATTATTTTACTAAATGGCCACAGGCTTATCCACTAAAATCCAAAAATGCTGCAGAGGTGACCGAATGCATTATAACATTTTTTCATCAGTTTGAGGCACCAAAAAGGATATTGACGGACCAAGGCACATAATTTGTCAATGCGGTAAATATGGAAACCACGACAACTATTTGACTGAATTCATGTGTACATTGTAACAGCTTCCAAATATTAGTGTTCCCACATTCATTTCTACATATAAACTTTTCTGTGGTTAATACAAAATGCTACATATCCTGCAAAAATGCTCCCTTTTAAAATCCTGCACCTACCAAACAAAATATATAATCCAAGCTATTTTTTTTACTGTGTAAGACGTATGTGCACTCTACATTTACAGACTAACAGGAATGTGTGTGTGCCAAGATGGGCATCCAGCGGAGCCTCTGTGCCCCTTACCATCCTCAGACTAATGGTTTGGTGGAGAGGATGAATGGGACCATCCAAAGGTGAAGGAAATATAGCTCCTAAGTTTTCTGGGGTCAATCTATTCATTAAATATGATCTATGTGGTCTTCAGTTTACGCTAGTACTCTTTCAATTGTGGGGTTTTTGACAAATGCAAATTGTAATTTAAAATTTGAATGTTTTATTTTCCAGGGCGCTCAGCAAACTTGTGGGCACAAAACCAGAAACTTGGGACGGATATCTAGATGCCATTATGTTTGGGCTCCGAACCAAAAAACAAATTACGACGTCATACTCCCATTTTTTTTAATGTTTGGGAGAGAGGCCTGCTACCCATCAGAGGTCCCTGAGCACTACAGGGTTAGTGAAGAAATCCTACCATGATTTAATTGTTAATGCAAAGGCAAACAAGCTACACTGTCTCCTGTGAAAAACATTTGAAAAAAATTCCTGCAAAATTTTTTTTGGTTCACAGTTGGACAGCAGTGTTGAGGCCATTGTGGGGGAGGACAGAGTGGCTGGAGAGCGTGAGGGATATTGTGCTCGGCAATGTGGCAAAGCAGCAGGAGCGCACCAGGCGGAGGCTGACAACAGGTGCACCAAAGGCAAATATTAAAGTTGGAGAGCAGGTCTGGCGGCAGAACGTCAGGAACCAGCAGAGGAAGGGTGGGAAGTTGGAGGCAAACTTCCTGGACCCGTATACAGTAACAGCACTGGAGGGCAAAAGTGCAGATCTGGAAGGAAAATATGGTGGAGTTTTCCGGAGGGTGAACATTGACCACCTCATCAAGGTTAGGCAAGAAGTGCTGCGTATACCTCATAAAATACAATCTTCCACAACCCCTTCTACACCACCTCAGACACCCGCTGCTTCATATCCAGCCACCGTCATTCGTCTGGCCAAATCCACCATAACAGCACCTCCACTTGCACCAGCCTCCTCACCTCCACCTCCACCAGCCTCCTCACCTCCAGCCTCCTCACCTCCAGCTGCTTGTTTTGGAGAGGTAGAGAAAACAACTCCAAAATACAAAAAAACTTCAATCCAAAAATGTACGTTTTTTTTCATTCTGTGCTTACTCAGTTGGAAAAAAAAGTTATGAGCGTAAAGCTTGTTACTCCTTTGTTGCATTCATGCAAAATGAACACAACTCATAATTTTCAGAAAAGAAAATCGTAACATTTTTAAGAATTGTGGTTGAAATGGAAAATATGTTTTTGAGAAGGGGTTTTATGTTATAATAAAAGGTTAATGAATACAGCATGTTTCATGGTTTGATGTGGTTCATCTTCTACGGATGTGAAAGAGGCTTTTGCAGGGAAGGAGGCCCATGTCCTTCTTTCAAAGATTGAAAAGTTTAAATTGTATTTTTGGGACATCCAGAAGGTTGGTCCCAACCAGGAGCTTGAGAGCGAGGTATTATGCTGTCATTTTTGTCTGATGCCTTTACATCACTTCACATATGTGCAATTCTGGACTATACACATTTTAATTAGGATTATTTTCTATTAAAGTTAATAATACATAAATTGCAATTTGGTGACCGGTGTTGTGCCTGATAATGCACACCCGCCGTAGAATGCACCACCTGACGTGGGAGCGCGCATACGTCACTCGCTTACGTCACTCGTCTCAAAAAGTATATCTAAACTCGGCTGTAATGTGGCTATCGCCTCTTTCGGCATAAAAAAAAGTACATAACAAGGTGACATAATCCAAGTTTTCCTTACTTGTGGATGGATTCAAATTGTGAGCCTTTAATGATTTCGCCGTCATTCAGGCTATTCAGATAAGGCGAAAACAATAACCATTTAGTATTGGAATATTTGCTGTCCCGAAAATGTATTTTCTACCTTGACAGCTTACTGTAAATAATATATACACCAAAGTAAACCTCTATATGTGCTTTTTTAGAGACATCAAGGAGAACGAATGTTTGCTGCTTCATTCGACGTGTTGTCGTGATCCAATACTCGTATTTTAAAAATATGACATTTTCTTTAACTTTAAGAAGATCATGGGTGGATGGATGAATAAATAAATGAATGCATCTATCTACCATTGATTTGGTTTTAAGAAGTTTCAAATTGAACATTCACAAATAACGTTACCAAAAGTACCAGAGGTGGAGTTATGGTGGGGGTGCATTTTCAGGCAAGACGTTGCTTCCACCTGCCTGAGAATGCACCCCCCCCCCATCTATCTCTGGCTAGGAACCTCATAGAGACATGACACTCACCCTAGTTACTCATCATAGCCCCCCCCCTGTGTACAGTGAAAACCATGTGATGATCGGACCACCAGAAGTGGAGTTATGGGTGGTGGATTTTCAGGCAGGACGTTCAGTCCAGCTGCCAGAGCATGCACCCCCCCATCTATCTCTGGCTAGGAACCTCATAGAGACATGACACTAACCCTGGTGACTCATCATAGCCCCCCCTGTGTACAGTGAAAACCATGTGATGATCGGACCACCAGAGGTGGAGTTATGGTGTAGTAGAATTTCTGACCTTTTGACCTATATTTCTTGTCTTTTAAGAATGTCCGCTCATTTTCAATACTCTTGTATTTTTGTGCCATTGAATGGACCAGTTGTGGGACAAAAGTGAATATTAAGTCGTGCCAACCTGTCTATAGAATGTGTTGACTGTCTAAAGGATTCGAGTTGTTATGGAACAGATAGGAAAAGCAAAACAAGACATTGACGCACTCGATAAGGAACGATGACGCACAACAGACATATAAAAATTGGCAGAAGACCGGAACTCGGGAGTGATTTTGGCTTGTGTGTCTTGTTGGCTCCGGAGTAACTTGTGGTTTGTCTGCACGGCCAACTCAATTCAACCTGCACTTCTGATAATGGGTAAATACATTTGTTGTACTAAACTACTTTTGTTGCCTGCTTAAGCTTCGGACAATCCACTACACAAATTGACGTCACGAACAGGATGGTTTAGAAGCTACAGGTCGACAGCCGCTCCACTCTCTCAGTCAGGCAGACAGTGTGCTGCACGCGCGCATAACAAGGTAAGCGTTTTGCTTAAAGTGTAAACATTTTCTGCCTGGAGAGAGCCGGATCGATAAGACTAATTGCTGAATCTATTTTTGATAAAAGATAGGTTTAGTCAGGTTCTCCAAAAACAACCTGGACTGGGGTAAATTATGGTTGGATTGAGTTGTTTTATATGTGATCATTTGTCTGTGTGTTTGTTGAAAACTTGTGATTTCTTGTTTTTAACATCAGGGGATTGTTGATAGAATTTTGGTGGTTTGGAGTGTAGAAGCATAGACGATGTGAGACGAAAAATGTATTTTAACCTCTTCATCCTCTGTCGTTGTTGGCAGAGGATGCTTCTTTCTGCAAGTACATTAGGTTAGCCGGGGTTGGATACAGCTAAATTATAGGCAAGAGTTGCTAAACTGGTGTGACATTTGGCCCATACAAATTGATGACGTCTATGAAGGTGCGACATATCTGTTTATGTGGAAACTGCAGCGGTGGGAAAAGCGTCTTATAGGTGACCGCTCATTGACTCCGGTAAAGGAGATCAACTGAGCGTATAGCTGTCACGACGAATTTGGAAATTTGCTGCAAATAGACAGGTATTGATCGGGCTGCATATGGTAGAGCTTTGGTGAAACTTGGTGAAACTGTATGGACTGACCAGACACGAGTCTGTAGGATGCTGGGTGATTTCCAGTGGTCCTATTGGGCGTTAGGCCAGGGTTTTCCGTGTTGGTCAGGGATAACGCAGGTGCTGCTCCAATGAAACGGGTTAATCGCCGTTTTATGAGCAATGATGGAACCTGGTTTTTGTGATATGAGACGGCCGATTCCACAAAAGCACGCGTGCATTAGTTGTTTATATTGGTCCGGACCAGGGGGGCGTGGTTTGTGGGATAAAAATGTGTGTTTTTAAAATTTATATATATATATATCTGCGTATTTTAATAACTTTTGTGTAGCACCTGGTTTCTTATCTGGTTTAATTCCCCCCCTTCCTTTTCCTCCCCCCCTCTCGCAACCTCCCCCTTCACGCTTTTTCTCACAGCCCCGCTATCTGTAAAAGTTTGGAAATTGTCTAAAATGTGTGTGCGTGTGAGAAAGTAGACAAAGTTTATGTACAGAAAACATATGAGTGTATGATCTATCCATTTAATTATCTTATTCCGCTCTCGGAGGTTGGATCGCGGGGGCAGCAGCCTAAGCAGGGAAGTCCAGAATACCCTCCTTAAACTTGACTATTTGTCCATTTAAGAGTGAATGATAAATCCTGTTCGTGACGCCAATTTGTGTAGTGGATTGTCCGAAGCTTAAGCAGGCAACAAAAGTAGTTTAGTACAACAAATTTATTTACCCATTATCAGAAGTGCAGGTTGAATTGAGTTGGCCGTGCAGACAAACCACAAGTTACTCCGGAGCCAACAAGACACACACAAGCCAGTTGTTGCCTGCTTAAGCTTCGGACAATCCACTACAATGGGGGGGGGTGCATTTTCAGGCAGGACGTTCAGTCCAGCTGCCTGAGAATGCACCCCCCATCTATCTCTGGCTAGGAAGGCCATAGAGACACGACACTCACCCTGGTTACTCATCCTTACCCCTCCTGTGTACAGTGAAAACCATGTGAAAATTGGACCTCCAGAGGTGGAGTTATGGTGGAGGTGCATTTTCAGGCCGGACGTTCAGGCCAGCTGCCTGAGAATGCACCCCCCATCTATCTCTGGCTCGGAAGGTCATAGAAACATGACACTCACCCTGGTGACTCATCCTTACCCCCCCTGTGTACAGTGAAAACCATGTGAAAATTGGACCTCCAAAGGTGGAGTTATGGGGGGGGGTGCATTCTCAGGCAGCTGGACTGAACGTCCTGCCTGAAAATGCACCCCCCATCTATCTCTGGCTAGGAACCTCATAGAGACATGACACTCATCCTGGTTACTCATCCTTACCCCCCCTGTATACAGTGAAAACCATGTGATGATCGGACCACCAGAAGTGGAGTTATGGGGGGCTCTTGGTACATGGGACTTCTCTAACAAAGTTTACCTCACAATAGAGATAAAGTCCCTGTCACACCAAACATCATAAATACATCGGTATTACAATAATATAATCTGAAACCAGTCTTGTAATTAAATAGGTTTTTTCAGGTCAGAGGAGAAGAAATATAATTTCTTATCAAACAAGGTATAATGCAATTTCTTTTAATACAAACAAATAACAAAATCCACACATAGTTAAATAATTTATATACACAATATTCAAAGTCAAACGTCAAATAAAGTGAACACAAAGACAATCAAAATAGAACACTTTTTTGTAATAAAATGTAACTCCTCATAAGAAACTATACATCTATAAACAGAAATATTATTATATATTGGGTAGAAGGCCATAACATAAATATAGTTTAATACTTCCAACCCCCCATCTCTCATCATAAACATGCAGGGCACAGGTAATCCCCATCCACATCTGGCCTTAGGACACACTCGTGGTGAAACCACCTCTCACAGATGTCACAGCAGATCTAAGGTGAGGAGGAGGATGGAGGTGAGGAGGCAGATAAGTTGGGCCATTAAATGTATATAAATTCCGGATTTAAATAATTCATCATTATCACTGTTACAGCTCCATATCGAGACTTCACAGCCACAGAATCCACTTGCTCATACTACACATGAAATGGACTGAGACCTTTTTCCAGCTTCTGAATTAAATGAGGGAGTAGGTCATGGAAGAGTTCAGTAAACTGTGACTCTGATTGCTTCCCTCTTCGTGTCTTGGGCATAATTGTTGTTATCTATGTTTTGACAGAGTATAACTCACCCAGAGTGATAGGCATGCATGTAGTTGGCCAAGCGTTGTCAGTTTTGATTAAAAAAAAGCAGAATCCTTACAATTTTCACCGGAGTTACCGCAGAGGCAAACTACTGCTTGTGCATCTTAGCCACGCCTCCGGCAGTGTTATCTTAAACTGTGGAGATCACTGTCTGCGGGTATACAAATAAAGTCTCCTTTCTCCACCCTGCCGACCATCTTTCATTTCTGTTGAGTTTTTTGTCATCTTACTTACTAAATAATTCACAGTAACAATCTAAATGCCCCTGAACTGTAATCTGAACACGGAGGTGAAGCACCACCCACCTCTTTCAACGCACACAGCAGGTGTTTGCTGCAGGGATGTTGCCTCTCTTTACGGCGAAAAATAGTCCTTGTCGGGAGAACAACTTGCCATGACTTTGAAGCTGATATTTCCATAAGGTAAACTTTTTTTTGTCCATTTCTGCTCGCTAGTGGTTCATCAGTAGCAAGTGAACTGCAGTCAAGTTCCCCAGCTACGGCACGGCAGGAGGGTCAAAAAGAAAAACATTAGTGCTCTTATTGAAATGTATAGTCAACGCGTTATCATTGCGTTAACTTTGACAGACTTAATTTAAATCCAATTATAATTAATCAATGACACATATAAGTAAGTAGCTAAACATTTATTTATTTACTTAGTTTCCTTACTTAATGCTCCAGTGGGCAATTTTTGTATTAATCTGAAGATATAGTATCTACAGTATAGGGACAATATTACTGATACGATACATTTGACACTTTTCAAGATCCTTGAATTTTGTGGATTTGCCTTTGATTTATTGATAGTGATTATGATTAGAATAGAACTAAGATTTTAAGTTTAAACATTTCTAAACAATCAAATCAATCAAAGACACTATTCTACACATTTGGAGTCACACCTTCGCCCCCATTACACTTTTTTTTCACACTTTTTTATTCATGTGAAATTATTTTTATACTATTTTTTTCAACTACTTTCTTAGTTGATACATGTTTTGTACCAAAACAATACATTATTTAATAAAATATGTGTGGGAAAAAAAGCAATTTTAACATTGTTAAATCATTGCTACGTCAACTACACCTGGGATTTTGTGCTTTGCAAAACAAAAGCCACTGTGAGTGTTTGGGCAAATTTACCATTATATTTTTATTAGTGACGAAGCAGGAAGCGGCAAGGCATATGTTTGAAGAAAATTTTCACATGAAGACTCCTGTCATTCAGTAATTTAAATTTTAAATACACTTATTCATGCAAATTGGGGAAAAGTAAACAGAAAATATAAATCACATATTACTAGTATCAATTTGTTCCTGATAGTACGTAGGGTTGTCTCGAAACCAATATTTTGGTACTGTAATGTATTTCGATACCTTTCGATACTTTTCTAAATAAAGGGGACCACAAAAAAATGGCAGTGTTGGCTTTATTTTAACAAAAAATCTTAGGGTACATTAAACATATGTTTCTTATTGCAATGTAGTCCTTAAATAAATTAGTGAACATACTAGACAACTTGTCTTTTAGAGCTAAGTAAGCAAACAAAGGCTCCTAATTTAGCTGCTGACGTATGCAGTAACATAATGTGTCATTTATCATTCTATTATTTTGTCAAAATTATTAAGGACAACCTGTAAAAAATGATTATTGATCTACTTCTTCATTTACTGTTAATATCTGCTTATTTTCTGTTTTAACATGATCTATCTACACTTCTGTTAAAATGTAATAATGACTTATTCTTCTGTTGTTTGGATACTTTACATTAGTTTTGGATGATACCACAAATTTGGGTATCAATCCGATACCAAGTCGTTACAGGATCATACATTGGTCATACTTTAAGTTGTCATG
This sequence comes from Entelurus aequoreus, assembly GCF_033978785.1. NCBI lineage: Eukaryota > Metazoa > Chordata > Actinopteri > Syngnathiformes > Syngnathidae > Entelurus > Entelurus aequoreus. Next base: position 25,097,191 of record NC_084744.1, on the reverse strand, counting down.
TGTCCAGGGACATATTTCCTGAGTTTATGAATATAATATGAATTTTTTTTTAAAATAAAAAATTATTTTGTGACGATAAAAAATATCGATGTAATCATAGCAGTATCAACTGCATACACTCTTGTACTTGGTATCATTACAGTGGATGTCAGGTGTAGATCCACCCATGGCATTTGTTTACATTGTGACGCCAGTGAGCTATTGTATCCTCCTACGGTGTGTAGTGAAGCATATTTAGCTATTCCTCGTCCTGCAGGGATGATACTTTTTTATTTGTCGCCATGTAGGCGAGGATTAGTGATTTAGAAGTAGCTAAAACACTGCCAGTTGTGGATGGACATTAGCCGCTAACTAGCTAGCCATGTTTTAAAGCACCTCTTCCTGAGGGCGTTTCAGTGTTATAACTTCACCTTTATCTTTAGTTTTTAAGCCAAAATGCATCCATTCTCCCTTTTCTGTCTACACACTGTGTCTGCTCGTAAGTACTCCGTGATTGTGCGCTGCCGAACATGCTCCTCTGCTCGTAAAACCAGCAATGTCACGACGTGACGACGACGCGCCGTCATGCCTGAAAAAAAAAAAAAATGGCGAACCGGTACTTTTAAAACAGAGTATAGTACCGTTTTTGCGATACTATACTAGTCCTGGTATACCGTACAACCCTAGTACCCTGGTATTTATACGGTCAATATTTAAATCGATCCACCCATTCTTACTATGCAATAACCAGCATAGTCAATATGTTGCTGTAAATCACACATCATGTACTGTAGTTATTTTTAATCGCATTACTCAACCTTTCTTCTGTTAATCTCGCTGAGTCATCCTGGGAAGCTGACCTGTGTGCTTTCAACGTCGACATCACAGGTGTCAAACTCAAGGCCCGGGGGCCAGTTCTGGCACGCGACATCATTTTATCTGGCCCACAAACACCTTTAAATGATGTGTCAATAAAGTACTTAATATTTGCAACAAATATTACAGTATATTATCATACTTTCCAAACATGTTTTTGTCTAAATAAAACTACTTAACTTTACAGCAAACGACCCATCAAATCAATAAAAATTACAATAAATGTTATGTTGCTTTTTACAGCATATTACTGTAAATTTAAAAAAACTACTACTGTTTTTTGCGTTAAAATTGTTATGGTTACAGAGAGGAGATGACAGCTCAGACACCAGGGGGAAATATTGCTCTATGTATTTATTATATGTATCAGCAATATAATATAATAAATAATGAACAATATACTTAATAAACTATAGAATGGGGTGTGACTAAATTCAAGAGTGTGTATGGTGTGAGACTATGTGAAGGATAGATCCGGAAGGCAGTCGAGATCCAGGGGGGGGAAGTCCAAGGGAGCGAGACGCACAGCTAGAAACCAAGATAACGGAAGGAAAACACTGCGGGCACAAGTGTGAAGACAGGGGACAAATCAAGCACGGGGAAGAAACACGGAGAGCAAAAGAGAGCATAAAGCTTGTGTCGGCTTACGGTACACCATTGAGAAACTATGTTCCCGCCAGGATCCTTGGGTCCACTGATCCTTTATGCAGCACCCTCTCATCAGGTCCAGGTGCACTGATTGCTGTGGCGACGCGTGGGCGCGGTCTGCGCGGCAAACGCGGGGGCGTGTCCTAACAGCGGAGCCTCTAGGTCAGGGGTGTCCAAACTTTTTTCCACTGAGGGCCGTACATGGAAAAATGTAAGCATGCGGGAGCCATTTTGATATTTTTCATTTTCAAACCTTAACAAAATATATGGATTTTTTTTTTTAACCTTTAGGGCAGTGGTCCCCAACCTTTTTGTAGCTGGGGACCGGTCAACGCTTGAAAATTTGTCCCACGGTGCGTGGTGTGGGGGGGAGGGGGGGATTTTTTTTTGTTTTTTCATAAAGAAATACAATCATGTGTGCTTACGGACTGAATCCCTGCAGACTGTATTGATCTATATTGATACATAATGTATATATTGTGTTTTTTATGTTGATTTAATTAAAAAAATAAAAAATACATTTTTTTTTTTTTTTTTTTTTTTTTCTTGCGCGGCCCGCTACCAATCGGTCCGCGTGGTCCCGGTGGTTGGGGACCACTGTTTTAGGGCTCCCAGGGACTATAAAGGGTCTCAGTCATTAAACTGTTAAAAATAAGTCAAATTATTATTATTATTATTTTTTATTTAACGCTTACAGTAAATCTCTATATCAACTTGAGGTTGATATAAAGTTAAAAAAAAAAAAAGGTTTTCTGTCAAAGGCAACTTTGTTTTCTATAGTAAAACTAAAATATGCAGTATTTAGTCATTAGAGCCTTACAAGATCAATAATGCAGGACACCATTGATTTAAATTCTTTAATATTTTTGAGTAATCACAGTGAAAAGTTAAATAAAATCCTACTAAATATATTTGGGATCCAAAAGGTCCCCCACTCATAAAGTGATACATTTTTATTAGTTTTTTTTTACTTTTAACACTTAAATTACAAGACCAACTTCAGATATATCTGTCGATTTTACGTTTGAACTATTATTTTGTTTGTTTTATGCTCTTTTGTCGAATAAAACTTTGATGGGACGGCGTGGCGAAGTTGATAGAGTGGCCGTGCCAGCAATCGGAGGGCTGCTGGTTACTGGGGTTCAATCCCCACCTTCTACCATCCTAGTCATGTCCGTTGTGTCCTTGGGCAAGACACTTCACCCTTGCCCCTGATGGCTGCTGGTTAGCGCCTTGCATGGCAGCTCCCGCCATCAGTGTGTGAATGGGTGAATGTGGAAATACTGTCAAAGCGCTTTGAGTACCTTGAAGGTAGAAAAGCGCTATACAAGTATAACCCATTTATCATTATGATGTTTTTATATGGCAACCACACAATATATGCAATATTTTTTCCACATAAAACATTTTAAAGTGATATTTTTGAACTAATAGTTCATTATAACATAGATTTTTAGTCCTTTTTTTTTTTTTTTTTTAGCAATGGCGAAAAAAAGAAAAATAAACAAAGACAAAAGAAAAAAACAGCCTGCATGGCAGCTTTGTGTCAACATTGCAACTTTTTCTTGTTAGAGTTCACCTCATTCCACTTTTTTAAAATGTTTTTTTAAATTTTTGCAATATTATCAATTTTGCAATTTTTGCAGAATGTGTGGCGGGCCGGTAAACAATTAGCTGCGGGCCGCAAATGCCCCCCGGGCCGCACTTTGGACACCACTGCTCTAGGTGCTCCCGCAGAGGAGGGAGAAGCAGAATGCGCATGCGCCGTAACAAAAATTCTGTTGACCGAGCTGCCAGTTTTTGACTGTAAAATCTACGGTTGTTGTTTTTAACGGTGTATTACTGTAAATGGAAAGACGATACATTTGTTTTTACGGTAGAAAAACTGGCAGCTAAGTTGCCAGAATAGAAAAATAACTTGTACTGTTTTTCCATTCACAATACAATGTTGTAAAAACCAATGTAAATTTAACACAAAAATTCTGGCAACTAAGCTGCCAGGTTTTTCCTTAACCCCCCCCCCAAAAAAACCAAAACAGTGGTACTGTTTTTCCATTTACTGTAAAATGTTGTAAAAAAACAAAACAAAACACTATTTTACTGTAAAATTTTAGCAAATGTAAAGTTTTTGTTGTAAAATCGACAGTCTATTTAAAACAATGTATATAATTAATAATGAAATCCAGAGGCATATTCATACAATGTTTACTGTTACAAGCGACCCTCTGATAGCAGCCATAACTGCCATGTGGCCCTCAATGAAAACCAGTACATCCTTTTGTCCAGGACATGAACAATACCTTGGAGGATCTGCAACAGGCTAAACCATACTTGCCAACCTTGAGACCTCCAATATCGGGAGGTGGGGTGTAGGGGGTGGGGGGCGTGGTTGGGGGCGTGGTTATTTACAGCTAGAATTCACCAACTCGAGTATTTCATATATATTTCATATATATTTCATATATATATATATGTATGAAATACTTGACTTTCAGTGAATTCTAGCTATATATATATATATATATATATATATATATATATATATATATATATATATATATATATATATATATATATATATATATATATATATATATATATATATATATATATATATATATATATATATATATATATTTATTTTATTTACATGGAAAAAAAAAATACTTGAATTTCAGTGTTCCGGTGGCTATCCATTAGATGGCAGTATTGTCCTGTTTAACTTCTCCGTTCATGATGAGTATATCATTTCGGCCACCGTGTTCAATGGAGAAGTCTGTTCTACAAAATTTACAGGCAACATACACCTTCCCCTTCGAACTGTCCTGGATTAACTGAAATTCTTGTTTCCATTCGTTTTGGAACTTGCAAGCGTATTTCTTCATCTTGCTCGTCGACGGCGTCGCCACGTCTGTAATTTCCTCGTTCTTCTGCTTCGTCTCCTTGTTGTGTGTGCAGTTGTGCACTCTACTCTCTAAAAGCCCTAGATGTTATGACGTCATTGGGCAGGCAAGCTGTTTATATTGTGGGAAAGCGGACGTGAGAACAGGCTGTCCCCACTCAGTCTCAGGTCCGCATTGAGCTGGAGGGGGCGTGGCCTCCAGCTAAAAACGGGAGGGTTGGTAAGTATGGGCTAAACGGCTTGAGAATGACAAAATTGAACACACAAAGTCCCTCATCTGCAAACTGAATAAGGAGCTTGCTTCACAGCAGGAAAAGATTCAAAGGGCCACCAAACAGGTTTGATTTTGTGACGGCACAAAACGCAAAACCGTCTTTTCCATATACATATGTTTTTGCTACCAGTGTTCCAAACTGACGCGAAAGATCCGCTCATCCAGAAACACCAATTCAGAGACATTTGAGGAGAAGAACATAAGCTGAAGCAGCTAAAAGACTTTAACAAGAGTATCAGCAAGATGCTCCATGACGCCATCCAGGACCAACCTGACCTCAGGTCAACACTGGAGAAATACTTTGTTCAGGTCGGTAGCCATTCAGTCACACTGACTAACTCAAAGGCTTTATAGAATTTTACTTTCAACAAAATCATTCGATTTATTGTTGAATTTTCTTCCTTTCTCAGGCCAACCGCTCTTTTCCGTCTCCTTCCTCCACTCCCGGCAGCCACCGGAGCTTCAAAACAAACTCAGCTCGCAGCTCTGCCTCTCCCAGGTAGGACATTCACTCATTTAGGTTCTAAATTCAACTCTTTCTTGGATGGCAACATGATGGCTCCAAAACCTGTATGTACCTTTCAGCATTAAAGGTGCCTTCACAGATGTGTAAGTTAGCCATGCCTTGGGCACTAATACACCCCCATACCATCACAGATGCTGGCTTTTCAACGTTGCGCCTATAACTGTCCGGATGGTTCTTTTCCTCTTTGGTCCGGAGGACACGAAGTCCACAGTTTCCAAAAACAATTTGAAATGTGGACTCGTCAGACCACAGGAGCTCGGGCTCAACGAAGCCGGCGGCGTTTCTGGGTGTTGTTGATAAATGGCTTTTGCTTTGCATAGTAGAGTTTTACAGATGTAGCGACAAACTGTAGTTACTGACAGTGGTTTTGTGAAGTGTTCCTGAGCCCATGTGGTGATATCCTTTACACACTGATGTCGCTTTTTGATGCAGTGCCTCCTGAGGGATCGAAGGTCACAAGCATTCAATGTTGGTTTTCAGCCTTGCCGCTTACGTGCAGTGATTTCTCCAGATTCTCTGAACCTTTTGACCATAGATTGTGAAATCCCTAAATTCCTTGCAATAGGTGGTTGAGAAATGTTGTTTTTAAACTGTTCGACAATTTGCCCACGCATTTGTTCACAATGGTGACCCTCGCCCCATCCTTGTTTGTGAAAGACTGAGCATTTCATGAAAGCTGCTTTTATACCCAAACATGGCACCCACCTGTTCCCAATTAGCCTGTTCACCTGTGGGATTTTCCAAATAAGTGTTTAATGAGCATTCCTAAACTCTCTCAGTCTTTTTTGCCACTTGTGCCAGCTTTTTGGAAACATGTTGCAGGAATTACATTCAAAATTAGCTAATATTTGCAAAAAAACAAAGTTTACCAGTTTGAAAGTTAAGTATCTTGTCTACACAACGTGCCAAACATCAGGATGCACCCTCAAGATACCTGCCGACAGTATAGAGCTCGGTCACAGTTCCAGGATGAAAACCACACTGCTCCTCCTGAATCTGAGGTCCGACTATCCGATGTAGCCTCCTCTCCGGTACACCTGAATAGACCTTACCGGAAAGGTTGAGGAGTGTGATCCCACGGTTGTTAGAACACACCCTCCAGTTCCCCTTCTTATAGATAGGAACCGCCACACCACTCTGCCAATCCAGAGGCACTGTCCCCAATGTTCACGCAATGCTGCAGGGTCTTGACAACCAAGACAGCCCCACAGCATCTAGACCCTTAAGGAACTCCGGGCGGATCTCATTCACCCCCGGTGCCCTGCCGCAGAGGAGTTTTTTAACTACCTTGGCAACCTCAGCCCCAGAAATAGGAGAGCCCACCACAGATTTACCAGGTACTGCTTCGTCATAGGAAGACGTGTAGGTAGGATTGAGGAGGTCTTTGAAATATTCCCTCAGCCGATCCACAACATCCTGAGTCGAGGTCAGCAGCACACCAGCCTCACCATACACGGTGTTGACAGTACACTGCTTCCCCCTCCTGAGACGCCGGATGGTGGTCCAGAATCGCTTCGAAGCCGTCCGGAAGTTGTTTTCCATGGCTTCGCCGAACTCCTTCCATGTCCAAGTTTTTGCTTCAGTGACTGCCAAAGCCACGCACCGATGAGCCTGTTGGTACCTGTCCGCTGCCTCCTGGGTCGCATGAGCCAAACGGACCCTTCTTCAGCTGGAGGGCATCCCTCACTGCTGGTGTCCACCAGCAGGTTATGGGATTACCGCCACGACAGGTACCAACCACCTTGTGGCCACAGTTTCGATCGGTCGCCTCGACAATAGAGGTATGGAACAGTGGCGTGCGGTGAGGTTAATGTCTGGTGAGGCACGACTGCATCATCACAGTCAGATTTACAAACATATGAACCTGCAGTGCAGGTGTACCTAATGTTGTGTCCCTGCAGTCGTTCGCGGCTCCTGCAGCGCGAGCATTGTTGTTTTTGCACTTTTTGGCTTCTTGTTAAGTGACTTTTTTTGGGTGGATTCGGTCTTGCACGTGGAGGGTTTGGGTGTGGGCTTTGGTTGGTGTGGCGCTCCCGTCGGGCACCAGGAGGCGGGGTTATGAGACGAGCCTCACACAGTGCGTCTTCGCAGCAGTTTTATGAATGCTCAGCACTAAAAATACGTTACACACATAGAGTTGTTGACAAAATACACTGTACATTATATACCTCAGCTAACTAAACTATGGAAATGTATAATATAATTCATATAGCAATACGGTCTCACTGCACGGCAGATCAGCAGTTAGCCGAGTTATTGCGCACAATCCATGTTGAGGCACAACTTAGTGACGCGCCTCAACTGGCTGCTGATCACCGCACCGTCTCTTCTCAGTATTTGAACGGCAAATGTGAAAATAAAAATACAAATAATCTAAAACTGGTGAAGTTAATTGGAAAATAACTTTAGTATAATCACTGGATACATATAACAATTTAATTTTTTTTTTTTTTCTTTTTACTTTTTTTTTCTTTCCATGATGGCAGGTGAGGCCGTGCCTCCCCTGCCTCTAGTGTCTGCACGCCACTGGTACGGAACATGGTCTAATCAGACTCAATGTCCAGCGCCTCCCTCGTGACATGTTCAAAGTTCTTCCAGAGGTGGGAATTGAAACTCTCTCTGACAAGAGACTCTGCCAGACATTCCCAGCGGACCATCACAATGCGTTTGGGCCTGCCAGGTCTGTCCGGCATCCACCCCCACCATTGGAGCCAACTCACCACCAGGTGGTGATCGGTAGAAAGCTCCGCCCCTCTCTTCACCCGAGTGTCCCAAACATGAGACCGCAAATCCGATGAAACAACTAAAAAGTTGATCATGGAACTGTAGCCGAGGGTGTCCTGGTGCCAAGTGCACATATGGACACCCTTATGTTTGAACATTGTGTTTGTTACGGACAACCTGTAACAACCACAAAAGTCCAATAACAAAACACCACTCGGGTTCAGATCCGGGCGACCGTTCTTCCCAATCACGCCTCTCCAGGATTCACTGTCATTGTGAAAAGTATATACATCAGAGTAGGGCAACACGGGGAACCTTACCTAGCCCGGACACGGCCCGGACCTTACGTGGCCCGGACACGGAAAGGATTGACAGATTGATGGCTCTTTCTCGATATACTCGATATATCGCAGGTTTGTCTCTGTGTGATATAGAAAATGACTATATCGTGATATTCGAGTATACGTTCTCACGCAGTTGCTTTTAGCTGCGGGCATTACACTACAGGCTTTTCTCACTCTTTGTTGTCTCTCCTTCTCACAGAGACATAAAACAAGCGCACCTTCTTACATACGTCACATACGTATACGCCCTCGCGGAGCAGAGAGGTAGCGGCATGGATAACGTTAGCTGGTAATACGAGAGAAAGAAGGTGCGAATCTGGTAACAAATGAAAGAATAATTAATTCCCAAAAAAAACCGCAGGGGGTCCATCGTCTGCCGTTGGTTTGGCTTCAAGCGGGAATATGTCGAACAGACAACCGTAATTTGTCAAGTGTGGGGCGAAAGCGTTGCTACAAAAAGTAGCATTACTGTTAATATGTAGCATCATTTGAAAAGTCACCCGCTAGAGAATGAAGAGTGTTTGAAACTCTGCATGTCAACATCTCCGTTCGGTGCCACACCAACAAAATGCAGAGGCAATCATTTCCACATCAACACCGTATGAAAAAAAAAGTCAACAACAGAAGGAGATAACGTCCGCCGGAACCTACCACATAGTGAAGGACATACACTATTGGATTTCCTATTATGCAGCTCATTTTTATTTGACACTTATTGAAATATCTTGTGTGACGTCATGCACAAAAGTGCACTTTATTTGTTTTAAACTATTGTAGTGGCGTTCTTTACAAAAAGTGCACTTTAATTTAGTGTTGTTTTGATAAGTCATTTTAGTGACATCATGCACAAAAGTAGCCGACTCATAGCTTGTTTTAAAATGTCTCTGACAATCTTGCACTTTCTGTTTTGAAATGACATGAATGTTTGTGCCACTGCTTAATAACTGTTTAATAAATACACTTTTGCTAAATTGACTTAGTTGTGATTTCCTCTCTGCATGAAAGATTAAAATGAGCATATATTAATGCAGTATGAACAAGAATGTTTTAATGTAGACACATCGAATCATCATACTGCTGTGATTATATGCATCAAGTGTTCATTCAAGGCTAAGGCAAATTATCCACATATATATCGTGTATCGTGACATGGCCTAAAAATATAGAGATATTAAAAAAAGGCCATATCGCCCAGCCCTACATCAGAATCAAATATTTTGTCATTTCACGCATGTTACCAATTAATGTTTTAACATTAGCATGTTAGCTTTTTTGCTCATTTGACCGGTATACAGAGAGTCATATTTTGTTACTTCACTCCGTCTTGCCAACATGCTATTGTTAACATGCTAGGTCTTTGTAGTAGAATTTCTGACCTTTGACCTATATTTAATGTCTGTCAAGAATGTATGCTCATTTGACTTCTCTTCTATTCTGTGTCCCCGGGTGTGGGACAAAAGTGAATATTAAGTCGTGCCAACCTGTCTACAGAATGTTTTGGTTGTTTGGGTATGATTGGGGAGTCCAAGGATGTTACAAAAACAATCATGACGCACGAGATAAACACAGTGACGCACAAGAGACATATAAAAAATGGCAGAAGACCGGGACTCGAGAGTGATTTTGGCTGGTGTGTGTCTTGTTTACAGTACATGTTGTCTGTCTGCACGGACAACTCAATTCAACCTGCACTTCTGATAATGGGTAAATACATTTGTTGTACTAAACTACTTTTGTTGCCTGCTTAAGCTTCGGACAATCCACTACATCTTTAGCAACATTTTACAACTATACACTTCAGAGTTAAATATTTTCTCATTTCGTGCATGCTAACTACTAGCATTAGCATGTTAGATTTTTTTGGCTAATTTGACATAGGTATATGCCTAAGAGTCATGTTTTGTTACTTGACGCTCTCTGGCTTGCATGCTAACTGTTAGCATTTCAGTTTGGTTTTCAGCATTCACACGCAATTTCTACTGAATTTTTTTTTTAGTCACATTTTGTGACTGTACCTGATGTTTTGTGTGCTGTAAATCGTATTATTCTTGACATTGTGTTACAGGTCTCTTGCATCCGCAGCCAGCAGTTCCAGAACTTCTGCCTCTCAGTCCACTCGACTGAATACTGTGGTCCTGGGATGCGATCTGCCTCTCCCCACTTCTCCTGTTTCGACCAGCCGCACCTTAAAGAGTCCATAAGGTGCTGTTTTTACCAAAATAACACCAAATTAGTACAGGAAGTGTTTCTTTTGTCAAGCATGTACTTGGCAATTGTGGATTTAGGGAAATACAAGCAGCCACATGCACAACATATACATATTTAAATATACTGTTCAGTAGGAAGGACATACATATGGGCCCATTCGTCGCGATTTACCTGAGACATGAAACGTGACAAATTGTAGTGATTGCACTATCCACTTTAGCCACCAGATGGCAGTAGAGTGTTGAATACCTTAAAATGTGTTTTGTTGTGATTCTGTCGATGTCGCGTGGAGAGTGGCGCTTTCCATAATGTTCAGCAGAGTACTTTGCAAAATGATTAACCCACCCTCTTCCTCTTACGCAAGATACACCCAGGAACGGAGTAATATGAATCCCTTCCCTACTGTAAGTACAACTACTTTTTAGCCTTTAAAAAATGACATATGCAGGCCTCCAATTTTAACTTTTTTAGGTCAATGCAAGTGTTGTCTTAAAGGCCTACTGAATGAATTGTATTATTTAAACTGGAATAGCAGATCCATTCTATGTGTCATACTTGATCATTTCGCGATATTGCCATATTTTTGCTGAAAGGATTTAGTAGAGAACATCGACGATAAAGTTCGCAACTTTTGGTCGCTGATAAAAAAAGCGTTGCCTGTTCCGGAAGTAGCGTGACGTCGCAGGTTGAAAGGCTCCTCACATTTCCCCATTGTTTACACCAGCAGCGAGAGCGATTCGGACCGAGAAAGCGACGATCACCCCATTAATTTGAGCGAGGATGAAAGATTCGTGGATGAGGAACGTGAGAGTGAAGGACTAGAGTGCAGTGCAGGACGTATCTTTTTTCGCTCTGACCGTAACTTAGTTAAAAGGGCTCATTGGATTCCACACTTTCTCCTTTTTCTATTGTGGATCACGGATTTGTATTTTAAACCATCTATATCCTCTTGAAAATGACAGTCGAGAACGCGAAATGGACATTCACAGTGACTTTTATCTCCACGACAATACATCAGTGAAGCACTTTAGCTACGGAGCTAACATGATAGCATAAATGCAGATAGAAACAAAAGAAATAAGCCCCTGACTGGAAGGATAGACAGCAGATCAACAATACTAGGGGACGGCGTGGCAAAGTTGGGAGAGTGGCCGTGCCAGCAATCTGAGGGTTACTGGTTCAATCCCCACCTTCTACGACCCTAGTCACGTCCGTTGTGTCCTTGGGCAAGACACTTAACCCTTGCTCCTGATGGGTCCTGGTTAGCGCCTTGCATGGCAGCTCCGCCATCAGTGTGTGAATGTGTGTGTGAATGGGTGAATGTGGAAATACTGTCAAAGCGCTTTGGGCTCCTTAAAAAGGGGTAGAAAAGCGCTATACAAGTACAACCATTTACCATTCACCATTTTACTACTATCAGGAGACACCGAACCAAACACTGGACCTGTAACCACACGGTTAATGCTGTGCCGCCTGTCGAAGCCTAGCAATGCTGTTGCTAACAACACCATTGAAGCTAACTTAGCTACGGGACCTCGTCAGAGCTATGATAAAAACATTAGTGCTCCACCTACGCCAGCCCTCATCTGCTCATCAACACCCGTGCTCACCTGCGTTCCACCGATCGACAGCGCGACGAAGGACTTCACCCGATCATCGATGCGGTCGGCGGCCTCTGCTATCCTCAAAGTCCTCCTGGTTGTGTTGCTGCAGCCAGCCGCTAATGTCCGAATACTTCCGTTTCAACCATTGACGTCACGCGCAAACGGCATCATACATAGACGTTTTCAACCGGAAGTTCCCCGGGAAATTTAAAATTGCACTTTATAAGTTAACCCGGCCGTATTGGCATGTGTTGCAATGTTAAGATTTCATCATTGATATATAAACTATCAGACTGCGTGGTCGGTAGTAGTGGCTTTCAGTAGGCATTTAAAGGAGGGCTCATATTTTAGGGCACCAAGGCAAGTTAGAAGGGCACTAAGGCAAACACAATTTTTTTTCAAGGCTACCGCTTATCCCTTTCGGGGTCGCGGGGGGTGCTGGAGCATATCTCAGCTACAATCAGGCGGAAGGCGGGGTACACCCTGGACAAGCCGCCACCTCATCGCAGGGCCAACACAGATAGACAACATTCACACTCACATTCACACACTAGGGCCAATTTAGTGTTGCCAATCAACCTATCCCCAGGTGCATGTCTTTGGAGGTGGACGGAAGCCGGAGTACCCGGAGGGAACCCACGCAGTCACAGGGAGAACATGCAAACTCCACACAGAAAGATCCTGAGCGCAGGATCGAACCCAGGACCTTCGTATTGTGAGGCAGACGCACTAACCCCTGTACCACCGTGCTGCCCCATATATATATATATATATATATATATATATATATATATATATATATATATATATATATATATATATATATATATATATATATATATATATATATATATATATATATATATATATATATATATATACATATATAATATATATAATATATATATATATATATATATATATATATATATATATATATATATATATATATATATACATATAATATAATAATAATATATATATATATATATATATATATATATATATATATATATATATATATATATATATATATATATATATATATATATATATATATATATATATATATATATATATATATATATATACAGTATATATATGCATCATGGCCAATTTTATAAATTTCATAACCTACCTCTACATATAATAAAGAGAATGTATATATATATATATATATATATATATATATATATATATATATATATATATATATATATATATATATATATATATACAGTATATATATGCATCATGGCCAATTTTGTAAATTTCATAACCTACCTCTACATATAATAAAGAGAATGTATATATATATATATATATATATATATATATATATATATATATATATATATATATATATATATATATATATATATATATATATATATATATGTATATATGTATATATATATATATATATATATATATATATATATATATATATATATATATATATATATATATATATATATATATATATATGTATATATATATATATATATATATATATATATATATATATATATATATATATATATATATATATATATATATATATATATATATATATATACATTCTCTTTATTATATGTAGAGGTAGGTTATGAAATTTACAAAATTGGCCATGATGCATATATATACTGTATATATGTATATATATATATATATATATATATATATATATATATATATATATATATATATATATATATATATATATATATATATATATATATATATATATATATATATATATATATATATATATATATATATATATATATATATATGCATCATGGCCAATTTTGTAAATTTCGTAACCTATCTCTACTTATAATAAAGAGAATGTGTTGAATAGAAGTAGATGGCGTATGCAGTGATGAAAGAAAAAGAGGTGAAAAGTAGTGTAAAAAGATGAATAATATCAAAACAAATGAATAGAAAAAAAAAACCCAAATGTATCAGATTGGTGGCGGTACAATATCTAATAATAGCAACAGTCAAAGTAATTTTTGCGGCGTGTTATCAAGTATTTGTGTGGAGAATAAACACCAACTTGTTCATTTTTGTATGAGGGGAAGAGTCCTTAATTTTTGAATAAATATTGCATGATTAAAAAATGACAAAAAAACATGTGGTATCAATGAAGTTGTTCAGTTTGGAGTTAATTTATATTAGGATTGTTTGGCCTTCATTGCTAAAATTGTCACAACGTGGTTTTCGCTTACTGCGGGGTCGTTGTCCCAGGAAGGCAAACGGACGACTCTGGACAGGACTTGTAGGTAGGAACATGATTTAATCTTAAATTACACTCAACGAGGTACAAAACAGAAAACAACCCGAAGAGAAGCGTGCCTATCGCACGCGGAAGCTAAGGCAAAAACTTAGGACATGAAACTATAGACATGAACCTCACGAAACTGTGGCATGAAACAAACACGAAACTGTGGCATGAAACAACTAGCATTAACTATGGCATGGAACAAACACGAAACTGTGGCATGAAACCAATAATGACGCCCGGATGACTGACTGGCAAAGGCAGGCTTAAATAGTCCTCTGATTAGAAGCAGGTGTGTGTCCCGAACACCAGAGGCAGGTGAAAATCATAAGTAGCCATGGTAACAAAAACAAACTCAGGTGTCAAACAGGAACTAAAAGAGTCCAAAACTAACAGAAAATAACAAAAACATGATCCGGGCCACGGATCATGACAAAAATAAGTAAAACAGTTCTCTCTTCTGCACTTTAATTACAAAAATAACACACTTTGTGTTTAAAATACAATAGCTATTATAACCTAATATTGATTTATAAAACTAGTGATATTTGTTTGTAGTTTTTGTCATGCAAAGCAAACTTGGAAGGAAAACAGGAGGTAGTATTGCATCAACTAACCACTAGGGGGTGCAACCATCAAATGTACAGTATCGTTGGTTTTTGTGCAACAAATTCTGATCTACTAATTGATTTTATGAAGTATATTTTATGATATTATAAATTATATTTTCCTCAACCATCATTGTGCATTAGTTTATTCTGTTCCTTCAAATAGCGAGGCCCGGTGCGATGCCCAGGAAGGTGTGTGTGACCCCAAGGGACATGCTTTATCAGTATCATGCAGTATTATGCTTCAAATCCCGCTTTGAAAAGCTGTGCACTACAAAACGTGATTGTAGCCATTTTGTTTAGTATGTTAAAGCGTTTTATATATTGTGCTCCTGAGTTTATTTTGCTGATCAATTTGAATTTAGTATTATTTGAGTTCATTCAATTTTATTTTTAAGTATCAAATGGTTCAAGTCGGTCAAAAAATATTTATATATTTTTTTATTTTATTTCAAGCAAATTGATGTATTTAAATCATTTCTGTTACTGACTAAAAACAATATTAATTAAGTTATTTTTTGTTGTAAGTTGATCTATATCAGGGGTGTCCAAAGTGTGGCCCGCAGCTAATTTTTTTAAACGGCTCGCAGCAAATTCTAAAGATACTATTACAAAACCTAGAACCAGTGAAGTTGGCACGTTGTGAAAATCGTAAATAAAAACAGAATATAATGATTTCAAATACTTCTCAACCTATATTCAATCAAATAGACTGCAAAGACAAGATACTTAGTGTTCGAACTGAGAAACTTTATTATTTTTTGCAAATATTAGCTCATTTGGAATTTGATGCCTGCAACATGTTTCAAAAAAGCTGGCACAAGTGGCAAAAAAGACTGAGAAAGTTGAGGAATGCTCATCAAACACTTATTTGGAACATTCCACAGGTGAGCAGGCTAATTGAGAACAGGTGGGTGCCATGATTGGGTATAAAAACAGCTTCCATGAAATGCTCAGTCATTCACAAACAAGGATGGGGCGAGGGTCACCACTTTGTCAACAAATGCGTGAGCAAATTGTCCAACAGTTTAAGAACAACATTTCTCAACAAGATGGTGAATTTTGAGATTTCACCATTTATGGTCCTTAGTATCATCAAAAGGTTCAGAGAATCTGAAGAAATCACTGCACGTAAACGGCAAGGCCTTGACCTTTGATCCCTCAAGCGGTACTGCATCAAAGAGTGACATCAGTGTGTAAAAGATATCACCACATGGGCTCAGGAACACTTCAGAAAACTACTCTCAGTAAATACCTTCCGTCGCTACATCTGTAAGTGCAAATTAAAACTCTACTATGCAAAGTCAAAGCCATTCATTAACAACACCCAAAAACGCAGCCGGCTTCGGCTTGCATCAGTCCATCTTGAAAAGTGTTCTGTGGTCTGACGAGTCCACATTCCAATTTTTTTTTGGAAACTGTGAACGTCGTGTCCTCTGGACCAAAGAGGAAAAGAACCATCCGGACTGTTAAGGCACAAAGTTCAAAAGCCAGCATGTGTGATGGTATGGGGGTGTATTAGTGCCCAAGGCATTGGTAACTTACACATCTGTGAAGGCGCCATTAATGCTGAAAGGTACATACAGTATTTGGAGCAACATATGTGCCATCCGAGCAACTTCTTTTTCATGAACGCCCCTGCTTATTTCAGCAAAACAATGCCAAGCCATATTCTGCATGTGTTACAACAGCGTGGCTTCATAGTTAAAGAGTGTGGGTACTAGACTGGCCTGCCTGTAGTCCAGACCTGTCTCCCATTGAAAATGTGTGGCGCATTATGAAGCCTAAAATACCACAACGGAGACCCCCGGACTGTTGAACAACTTAAGCTGTACATCAAGCAAGAATGGGAAAGAATTCCACCTGAAAAGCTTCAAAAATTGGTCTCCTCATTTCCCAAACGTTTGTTGTTAAAAGGAAAGGCCATGTAACACAGTGGTAAAAATGCCCCTGTGCCAACTTTTTTGCAATGTGTTGCTGCCATTAAATTCTAAGTTAATGATTATTTGCAAAAAAAAAATTGGTTTCTCAGTACGAACATTAAATATCTTGTCTTTGCAGTCTATTCAATTGAATATAAGTTGAAAAGGATTTGCAGATCATTGTATCCGCGACCCCGAACGGGACAAGCGGTAGAAATGGATGGATGGATGGATGTCTTCTGTTTTTATTTACGATTTACACAAAGTGCCAACTTCACTGGTTTTGAGTTTTGTAAAAAAAATATGTATTTAAAAGTGGAATAAAAAAGTAAACAGGTAAAATGTAACGGGAAGAAATTACAATGTTGACTCTAAGCTGCCATGCAGGAAGTTTTTTTTTTCTTTAAAAAATAAAAATAAAATAATATTGCTTAAAAATCATTGTTGCCATGAATAATAGACCTATTCAAAGCTCCAAAGGCATATAACAGAGACATAATTTTTTTAGACCAGTTGATCTGCCGTTTCTTTTCTTCTCTCCTCTTCTCCCCTGTCCCTTGCGAGGGGGAGTTGCATAGGTCCGGTGGCCATGGATGAAGTGCTGGCTGTCCAGAGCCGGGACCCCGGGTGGACCACTAGCCTGTGCATCGGTTGGGGACATCTCTGCGCTGCTGACCCGTCTCCGCTCGGGATGGTTTCCTGTTGGCCCCGCTGTGGACTGGACTCCCGCTGATGTGTTGGATCCACTGTGGACTGGACTTTCACAATGTTATGTCAGACCCACTCGACATCCGTTGCTTTCGGTCTCCCCTAGAGGGGGGGGGTTACCCACATATGCGGTCCTCTCCAAGGTTTCTCATAGTCATTCACCGACGTCCCACTGGGGTGAGTTTTTCCTTGCCCGTATGTGGGCTCTGTACCGAGGATGTCGTTGTGGCTTGTACAGCCCTTTGAGACACTTGTGATTTAGGGCTATATAAATAAACATTGATTGATTGATTGATAATAAAGTAAAAAACTATAATCAATGGATATATCTGAAGTGTTAAATAATACATATTGATATAGGACTTCCCGCGACCCAGAGAGGGACAAGCGATAGAAAATGGATGGATATATGACTTCTTTTTTTTTTAACACTTTTATGAGTGGGGCCCTTTTGAATCCCCAATAATTTTAGTAGGATTTCATTTTTTTTTAATTGTCATTGCTCAAAAAATAACATTCAATTAATTAATCATTATGAATTATTAACATATTTAAACCTCCACTTCATTGTCGAGGTAAACATATTGCATAGTTTGTGTTTTTGACATTAAAAAACAGGGTTTTCTTTGACTAAATAGGCACAAAGCATACATTTTGTTGTACTTTATATCGACAGATAGACTTGAAGTTGATCTAAACATTTAAGCGTTTAATAATAATAATGATATTAAAATAATACTTTTGTAAAAATATATTACTTATTTTTAAATTTTTTATGACTGACACCCTTCTGGGTCCCTGGGACCAAACTTGAGGGGAGCTTTAAAGGTTAAAAAAAAATCCTTATATTGTACTGGTCTTTTAAAATTAAAAATATCAAAATGGACGTCGCATTCTTTAATTTTACAGCGTGTGGTCCTCTGTCGAAAAAGTTTGGACACCCCTAAACTATATGGATTTTTTAGTTTTCGTCAATGTTAATAAGGATACAGTGTTATGCAGAGGTGTACTTATAACAATTGTATAGACAGGGGGAAGAGGGGTGTAAGAAAATAATGGAGAAACACTTCTCTATTATACAACTTTTCAATACTTTCTGTTAATTATCTGTTATCATTATTCACACGTAGGGTTTTCTACACCAAAATGCATCTATTTATTATTAAACTTCTTCTTTCTCTTCTTCTCCACATTTTGGCGCGCTCTACCTTCCACATTTTAGCCACAATTATGGCTAGTTGAGCAACAATCGTGTTTCCATGTTTAGTTTTTACTCATTTTTACTAATTGGTTTTTATCTAGTCTGCACTTTGTCTGTGTTATTATTATTATTATTGGCTTTTATCTAGTTTGCCCTTTGTCTGTATTATTACTATTATCATTATTATCAACTCATTCTATTTTTTATTTTCCTATTTTAATGATGTTGGATCTGTGTTGTTGTTGTTGTTGGGGACAAGTGTTGTAAATTAGCTTTGGCCACAAACACTGTGATGCATGCATCGGATAGCTGTTTCAGATGTCTATGTTTTTGTATCTGTCCCTATTTCAAATAAACCTCTATAATAATAATAATAATTTTTCATCCGATTCAAACCGGTCCAACTTCACTGTTCAGCCTATTCGGGAATTGGGCTTTCCCTTCACAAATTCCAAAAATTCCCACATTTCCCAGAATTCCAGGTTGTTCGGGACATTTTTCCCATTTAAAATGAATAGGCCATTTTTCAAATGTTTTCAAAAATTCCCTAGTTTTCCCAAAATTCCAGGAATTCCATAATGCCATTTCTCAATTGAAAATGTTACTACTTCAACATTTCTCTACCGATTTGAAAAATTCCAACACCAACCATTCAGAACATTCACAATTTTTAACATTTTCCAAAAAAGTTCCGCTTTTCCTGAAATTTCCATGAAATTCCCATTGAAATGAATGGGACATTTTTTGTCCAAATCAAACCGTTCCAACTTCAACATATTCCACTCACCCTGGATATTCAAACTATCATTGTTACAAGTTTAAAAAAAATTCCAGGAATTTTCCAGACTTCCCGTTTTTGTCAAACCCTTTTTTTCCCCTTTCTTTTACCAGTTTTTCCCGAAATTCCAGAATTCCATAATACCATTTCTCAATTAAAGATATTACTACTGCAACATTTGTCGACCAATTTGAAAAATTCCAACACCAACCATCATTCAGAACATTCACAATTTTTTAAAAAGTCAAGTTTTTCCAGAAATTCCCAAATTTCCATGAAATTCCCATTTAAATTGATGGAAAATAAAAAATATGTTTCTTTTTTTTAATTAGAATTTTTTATTTTTTATTTTTTTATTTTTTAAATTAATCAATTCAACAAAATGATACACAATAAATCCATAATAATACAATTCCAATTCCAAAACCAGAATAGCAATATTTTTTAAATTTCCACAATTCCCTAATTTTTCAACCGATTCAAACCATTCCACCTTCACTGTACTCCACTCACCCTGGACATTAAAACTACAATTTTTCTAACTTAAAAAAAATTCCAGGAATTTTTCAAAGATTCCCGTTTTTTCAAAGCCTTTTTTCTTCCTTTTTTCTGTCGACCACTTCTTCCACATTTTTCAACCCACTTCAACCGTTCTACCGTCAAAACATTCGTCTTAATAAGGACAAAAAAATTAAATAGTTTTTTGAAATGGAAAAATTACCGGTTTTCCCGAAATTCCAGGAATTCCATAACACCATTTCTGAATTAAAAATATTACTACTCCAACATTTGTCGACCAATTTGAAAAATTCCAACACCAACAGAACATTCCCATTTTTTAAACTTTTTTTTTTTTTTTTTTTAATTCCCGCTTTTCCTGAAATTCCCAAATTTCCATGAAATTTCCATTTAAATGAATGGCAAATACAAATTATTTTTCTTTTTTTAATCAAAACTTGTAGTTTTATTTTTTTAAATTTTTTTTATTAATCAATTCCCTAAGGGGACAGGGGAAATATTTTTTTTAATAATTAATTTTTTTATTTAAATTTTTTTAGACATTATCTCGTGCGCACGAGAAACTTTTTATAAAGTTATAAAAAAAATTTAAAAAAATATTATATTTTATTTACTTATTTTTTTTAATAAAAAGTTTCTCGTGCGCACGAGAAAACAATGGATGCGTGCGCGTGGTTTGAGGTGTGTGTTAAAATGGCAGTTTAGGAGTTAATTCAGCTCTATTTCCAACAAAGACGTTCCCCCATAATCTCCCGTTGCTCAGCAGTTTTGCTCCCTGTTATTAAAAAAGAATGGCTGCAGTAGATTTATTCATGTTCCTTCAAATGCGGAATATACCTGAAAGTGTCATCAACAAACTAAAAGAAGACAAGGTGAGGATACTTATTAACGTTTATATAAAGTAAGAAATAGCCTACTTTTAATGTTGCTATTTTACTGTAGAAAATACCATTTAGCAAACGTTTTGCTTTTTACAGATCGACACCAATGTCATAGGTATTATGACAGATAAGGAGTTAAGCAAGTATATCGAAAGATATGGGGATCGACTTGCGCTCAGAGCATGTTGCCGTCAAAGAACTGTGACAAACGAAGAGTCGGGAGGAGCAGAGACAGTGAAGTCCTCCCTCATGCAGAAATTAAGAGACAGGTTAAGAACTCCTAACACTGACATACAAGGCACCGCTACTGGCCAAAAAAATGCAGCCAAAATCACCCGGCGGGTTGAAATGGGATGGCTCCACTTTGAGAGTGGAATGTATCACCAGGTTAGAACGAGAAAAGGAGGAGGAACATGGAATCTGTCGGTCCAGAAATCAGTGACTATGGGTGAACTGTTGGAGACAGGCAAATGCTTGTTTTTTGCAAATGGACATTCATCAAAATTAATTACTGACCGAAAGAATAAGATCGCGGATACAAGCGGCCGCAATGAGTTTCCTTAGAAGGGTGGCTGGCATCTCCCTTAGAGATAGGGTGAGAAGTTCAGTCACCCGAGAGACTCGGAGTAGAGCCGCTGCTCCTTCGCTTGGAAAGGAGCCAGCTTAGGTGGTTCGGGCATCTCGTGCGGATGCCTCACGAGCGTCTCCCTAGGGAGGTCCCGGTTGCACGTCCCACTGGGAGGAGACCCCGCGGCAGGCCAAGGACCAGATGGAGGGATTACATCTCCTCTCTGGCCTGAGAACGCTTTGGGATTCCCCAGGAGGAAGTCGCTAATGTTGCTCTGGACAGGGAAGTCTGGGGGTCTCTGCTGGAGCTGTTGTCCCCGCGACCCGATTCCGGATAAGCAGTTGAAGATGGATGGATGGATGGCATTCATCAAAAGGACTGATGGAAGACTTCGAGTTTGACATTTGTGATTACAGTCACAATCCTGTGCCCCGTGAAGTCACGGTGGGCCAGCTGTACGAACAGACTAAACTAAAAATGCTACGCATCTACACAGCCACAGAGTCTAACAGCATTATACTTCTCTCTGATGAATCATCGGACATCGAGCCAACACAGAAAAGGCCACTGAAGGTAATTTATCCTCTGCCACATTTGTGATATCAATACATAGGCTACTGTAGGTATTCCATTTATATTAATTGTATGCGTCGCCAGGCTCTGCTTTTTATCCATAGACTTATCAGATCTGAAGATGACTGTTTAAAGCCTGTGCCAAATCAAGATGCAGACCAGTTGTTAAGTCATGTCTCAGATTCCCCTCTTAATCCTGCCATTCAAAAATCTCTTAAGGACTCTGAAGTGAAGTTTGGACCCATTGTTGGTGAAGATAGTGATACTCAAGACACCACCCTTCCCTGGAATCCTCATGACTTGAGCAGCATGCAGGTACAATGTAGCACTAACGTCTTACAGTCCTGTAAAATTATTACATTTTACATTTATAAAATGTACAAAAACTGTAACGTTACCATCCGAAGATCTTTCACCCTAAGCTTATGATTTTAGATTCATTTTTCATCCAAACATTCCAAAACTCATTTGCAATTGCATGCATCGTAGTATGAAATAGAAAAGCGGCAAATCTAAAACCACAACATTATTACCATTTTTGCATGCTAATTGATACATTGATTGTCAAAATCTTTGAGTCTTTTCTGTTCACTAAAGGATTAATCAATCAATAATCACACCTAATTACCTTTTTAAAATACCTTGCAGCATTCTACATTTAATGACGGTCCTGTATCATCAAGCTGTTTTCCAGCATCACCTGATCCATTTGACAAGAAATCCTTCTTTTGAAATTAAGACAAGTAAACATAGTTGATGATGTCCTTAAAGGCCTACTGAAACCCACTACTACCGACCACGCAGTCTTATAGTTTATATATCAATGATGAAATCTTAACATTGCAACACATGCCAATACGGCCGGGTTAACTTATAAATTGCAATTTTAAATTTCCACAGCACGTAAGCAGCTAAGCCCGTGACCTTCGATCCCTCAGGCTGTACTGCATCAACAAGCGACATCAGTGTGTAAAGGATATCACCACATGGGCTCAGGAACACTTCAGAAACCCACTGTCAGTAACTACAGTTGGTCGCTACATCTGTAAGTGCAAGTTAAAACTCTCCTATGCAAGGCGAAAACAGTTTATCAACAACACCCAGAAACGCCGTCGGCTTCGCTGGGCCTGAGCTCATCTAAGTGGAAAAGTGTTCTGTGGTCTGACGAGTCCACATTTCAAATTGTTTTTGGAAACTGTGGAGGTCGTGTCCTCCGGACCAAAGAGGAAAAGAACCATCCGGATTGTTATAGGCGCAAAGTGTAAAAGCCAGCATCTGTGATGGTATGGGGGTGTATTAGTGCCCAAGACATGGGTAACTTACACATCTGTGAAGGCACCATTAATGCTGAAAGGTACATACAGGTTTTGGAGCAACATATGTTGCCATCCAAGCAACGTTACCATGGACGCCCCTGCTTATTTCAGCAAGACAATGCCAAGCCACGTGTTACATCAACGTGGCTTCATAGTAAAAGAGTGCGGGTACTAGACTGGCCTGCCTGTAGTCCAGACCTGTCTCCCATTGAAAATGTGTGGCGCATTATGAAGCCTAAAATACCACAACGGAGACCCCCGGACTGTTGAACAACTTAAGCTGTACATCAAGCAAGAATGGGAAAGAATTCCACCTGAGGAGCTTAAAAAATGTGTCTCCTCAGTTCCCAAACGTTTACTGAGTGTTGTTAAAAGGAAAGGCCATGTAACACAGTGGTGAACATGCCCTTTCCCAACTACTTTGGCACGTGTTGCAGCCATGAAATTCTAAGTGAATTATTATTTGCAAAAAAAAAAATAAGTTTATGAGTTTGAACATCAAATATCTTGTCTTTATAGTGCATTCAATTGAATATGGGTTGAAAAGGATTTGCAAATCATTGTATTCCGTTTATATTTACATCTAACACAATTTCCCAACTCATATGGAAACGGGGTTTGTACAATACATTTCAAATGGTTGTTCAGTTCTGTTCATTTCCTCTTTCATGTCCTGCCTTGTTTCTCTTTGTAGTCAGTGTGCATATAGTGACATATCAATCCTAATGCACCTCAGTTTTGCTGCAAAATGTTCTTAATGTTTGTGGCATAGCACTGTTCAAGTGTAGTCGGTGTGGACATGTTGTAGCCCTGAATAATCTGAATAAAAATCCATCTCAAATTAGAGAGCAGATGTTATCTCATTCCTCAGGTGCAGGTACAAATCCAATGCTTGATAAGCATCAGCTGGAAGATGCAGCTGTGACTCTGCCATCAGAATGTTGCAGATGTTGTAGATGTCTGTGTCACATGGCACTGTGACACAGACAGTGTCAGTGCAGTTACTCTGACTCAACTGTACATCAGCTCTGTCCACTGGGGAAATGCAATCACAAGTTGTGTAGAGTTCTGGGAACATGTACATGATTCGGGGGTGACCACTGGGCACCCTGTCATTCTTTGATGGTCTGATGACATGTGAATCCCACACATTGATGGTCTCGTCTAATTCATCCTGAAACAACTTTCCAGAGAGAAAGAAAAGTAAATTAATATGCGATTTGTTATTCTCATTATGTGCTCTTTAATTTAGTTATGAGATGACTTGAAATAAATTATGCTAAATCTTGAGGTTTTTGATGAAGTTAGGAGAAAATGAGTGGAACAGGGCAGGCATACATAAATTAATAAACATAAATGAATAAAAACAGTGTTTGCTGCCCACTATGCTTGTACTGGGGGGGAAAAATTTGGGCTACCAAACCCCCCGACACTGATGATGAATTAATAGGGTATCGTAGGACACCAATAACAGTAATTAAGAAGACACATGGACATGATGAGACACCAGTGCTAATATTCACACCCACTGTCTGCTCATGGAAGGATGTTAAAAGAAAAAAACGAACATTTGTGGGCCTCAATTTAGGAGCAAATGTTGTAATTCAGTAGTTTTTCCATTAGATGGCACTGTTGTACTGTTGATTCATTACATCTCTGCAGACTGCTTGTAAAAAGAGATGCATTTGCTATATTACCTGTGTGTGCATGCCAGTCAATAAAAACTCTGCCAAAGAACAGAAAATAGATAAAACAATGCATTGTCGCTTACCTGAATGAAGCTCATAAAGCAGAACTGAATTAGACCTCGGTCCAAGTATGTACCACCGAACAAACCACGGTCCTTCAGGTCAGTGAACATAGAGATGTAGAACTCCATTGATTCTCTTCTGAGGAAACCCCACCAACTCTCTATGCGCTGATTTGCTGTGCTTGCCCCTTCGATGTAGCTGTCAATACCAGAGCCGTCATGAATGTGGCGACAGAGAAAATGCTGAAAGTCTCTGACTTTAACATTTTCAGTGCCCCGATCGCCTCTGACAATCCTCAGACAACCACCGAATTTCTTCACTGCCTCCATATAGTAGCCGCCAATGATTTTTGGGTCACTGCTGGTCGTAAATGCATTCATCCAGATAATTTTCAGGGAAAATGTGTCAATACAGCCGTTTATACAGATACCAAATGGTTTCAGTTTGTCACAAGAGTCAAAGTGCCAAATATAATTGGGCCCTTTTGCGAAATAGTTTCAACGATGGAGCGTCTCCTTCCTCTGAGTTCAACACCCCTTGGGTCAAGTTCTTTAAAGGCCTACTGAAACCCACTACTACCGACCACGCAGTCTGATAGTTTATATATCAATTATGACATCTTAACATTGCAACACATGCCAATACGGACGGGTTAACTTATAAAGTGCAATTTTAAATTTCCCGCGAAACTTCCGGTTGAAAACGTCTGTGTATGATGACGTATGCGTGTGACGTCAATGGTTGAAACGGAAGTATTCGGACACCATTGTAGCCAATACAAAAAGCTCGGTTTTCATCGCAAAATTCCACAGTATTCTGGACATCTGTGTTGGTGAATCTTTTGCAATTTGTTTAATGAACAATGAAGACTGCAAAGAAGAAAGCTGTAGGTGGGATCAGTGTATTAGCGGCAGACTACAGCAACACAACCAGGAGGACTTTGAGATGGATAGCAGACGCGCTATCCGACGCTAGCCGCCGACCGCATCTATGATCGGGTGAAGTCCTTCGTCGCCCCGTCGATCGCTGGAACGCAGGTGAGCACGGGTGTTGATGAGCAGATGAGGGCTGGCGTAGGTGGAGCGCTAATGTTTTTATCATAGCTCTGACAAGGTCCCGTAGCTAAGTTAGCTTCAATGGCGTCGTTAACCACAGCATTGTTAAGCTTCGCCAGGCTGGAAAGCATTAACCGTGTAGTTACATGTCCATGGTTTAATAGTATTGTTGATTTTCTGTCTATCCTTCCAGTCAGGGGTTTATTTCTTTTGTTTCTATCTGCATTTAAGCCCGATGCTATCACGTTAGCTCCGTAGCTAAAGAGCTTCGCCGATGTATTGTCGTGGAGATAAAAGTCACTGTGAATGTCCATTTCGCGTTCTCGACTCTCATTTTCAAGAGGATATAGTATCCGAGGTGGTTTAAAATACAAATCCGTGATCCACAATAGAAAAAGGAGAAAGTGTGGAATCCAATGAACCCTTGTACCTAAGTTACGGTCAGAGCGAAAAAAGATACGTCCTGCACTGCACTCTAGTCCTTCACTTTCACGTACCTCATCCACAAATCTTTCATCTTCGCTCAAATTAATGTGGTAATCGTCGCTTTCTCGGTTCGAATCGCTCTCGCTGCATTGTAAACAATGAGGACATGTGAGGAGCCCTTCAACCTGTGACGTCACGCTACTTCCGGTACAGGCAAGGCTTTTTTTATCAGCGACCAAAAGTTGCGAACTTTATCGTCGATGTTCTCTACTAAATCCTTTCAGCAAAAATATGGCAATATCGCGAAATGATCAAGTATGACACATAGAATGGATCTGCTATCCCCGTTTAAATTAAAAAAAATCATTTCAGTAGGCCTTTAAGAATTGAGTGCACCTCTTCTTTCTTGATGTGTAATCCATCCTCCTTGCATTTAGTGTACATCCACCTATATCCACACAGCAGGCCACTTGTTTGTAATTGCTGGTGAATGAAATCTACCACGCGATCCAAAGAGGTGTAACCTTTGCGTCGAAACAGACTACATGCCTTCATAATTCGTTTTAAATGTCTTTCAGACACAATATATCGATGACGACTTGCAAGCAAAGCAGCAATGTCCTTACAGTGAAGTCCGAGTTGGAAATACAGCCGAATTAACTCCTGAGGTATGTGGGCTTGTATTAAGCCTCAGGGAGTTGAACGCCCCTGCCTTACATAGTTCCGGGTCACCCTTGGGCAAGGTGTAGCACCCGAATGCCCCCCCCATCAGGGTTACGATACCCCCCATGAACTACCCTAAAAGAGGATGCGTTACCCGGCCCGGAGGAAGCCCGGGGCCCTCCTCCGGAGCTAGGCCCGGAGGTAGGGCTCGTCAGCGAGCGCCTGGTGGCCGGGCTTGCCACGGAGCCCGGCCGGGCACAGCCCGAAGAAGCTACGTGGACACACCATCTTCTCTGCCACGTGGGCCCACCACCCGCGGTCGGAACCAGTGGGGTCGGGTGCGCTGCCAAGTGGATGGCGGTGAAAGTGGAGGCTCCGGACGGACCAATTCGGGGCAGCAGAGGCTGACTTTCGGGACGTGGAACGTCTCTACGCTGGTGGGGAAGGAGCCTGAGCTGGTGCGAGAGGTGGAGCGCTACCGGTTGGATCTGGTGGGGCTTACCTCTACGCATAGCAAGGGCTCTGAAACCACACTCCTGGACAAGGGATGGACCTTGTTCACTTCTGGAGTTGCTCAGGGTGTGAGGGCACAGGCGGGTGTGGGGATACTCACGAGTCCCCGGCTGAGTGCCTGTACGTTGGAGTTCACCCCAGTGGACAAGAGGGTCGCCTCCCTTCGCCTTAGGGTTGGAGGGGGGAAAACTCTGACTGTTGTTTGTGCATACGCACCAAACAGGAGTTCAGAGTATTCAGCCTTCTTGGATACCTTGCATGGGGTCCTGTATGGGGCGCCGGCAGGGGATTCCATAGTCTTGCTGGGGGACTTCAACGCGCACGTGGGCAATGACAGTGATACTTGGACTGGCGTGATTGGGAGGAACGGTCTCCCTGATCTGAACCTGAGTGGTGGATTGTTATTGGACTTCTGTGCTAGTCACGGACTTGCGATAACAAACACCATGTTCAAGCATAAGGATGCTCATAGGTGTACCTGGTACCAGAGCACCCTAGGCCAAAGATCAATGATCGATTTTGTAATCGTATCAGCTGATCTGAGGCCGTATGTTTTGGACACTCGGGTGAAGAGAGGGGCTGAACTGTCAACTGATCACCATCTGGTGGTGAGTTGGGTTAGATGGCGGGGGAAACCTCTGGACAGACCTGGCAAACCCAAGCGTGTAGTGCGGGTGAACTGGGAACGTTTGGAGGAGTCCTCTGTCCGGAAGGACTTCAACTCCCACCTCCGGCGGGACTTCTCTGCCATCCCTGTGGAGGTTGGGGACATTGAACAGGAATGGGCAATGTTCAAAGCCTCTATTGCTAAAGCTGCAGATGCGAGCTGTGGCCAGAAGGTCTTAGGTGCCTCAAGGGGCGGTAACCCTCGAACACCCTGGTGGACAGTGGTGGTCAGGGAAGCCGTCCGACTGAAGAAGGAGTCCTACCGGGGTATGTTATCCCAGGGGACTCCGGAGGCAGTTGCAAGGTACCGACGGGCCCGAAGGGCAGCGGCCGTGGCTGTGGACGAGGCTAAGCAGAGGGTGTGGGAGCAGTTCGGGGAATCCATGGAGAAGGACTATCGGGCGGCACCAAAGCTGTTCTGGAAGACCATACGGCACCTCAGGAGGGGGAAGCAGGGAACCATCCAAGCTGTGTACGGCAAGGATGGGACTTTGCTGACTTCAAGTGAGGAAGTCGTGGGGCGTTGGAAAGAGCACTTTGAGGAACTCCTGAACCCAAATACATCAGACACACCCTCCCTGATAGGAGCAGGGCCTGAGGATGATGGGGGATCGACGTCAATCTCTCGGAGTGAAGTCACTGAGGTAGTTAGACAACTCCACAGTGGCAAAGCTCCGGGGGTTGACGAGATCCGTCCAGAAATGCTGAAGGCTCTGGGTGTTGATGGGCTGTCTTGGTTGATACGCCTTTTCAACATTGCGTGGAAGTCTGGGACAGTGCCGAGGGAGTGGCAGACTGGGGTGGTGGTTCCCCTTTTCAAAAAGGGGGACCAGAGGGTGTGTGCTAATTACAGGGGTATCACACTACTCAGCCTCCCTGGGAAAGTTTACGCCAAGGTACTGGAAAGGAGGGTCCGGCCGATAGTCGAACCTCAGATTCAAGAGGAGCAATGTGGATTCCGTCCTGGTCGTGGAACAACTGACCAACTCTTTACGCTTGCGGGAATCCTGGAGAGGGCCTGGGAGTATGCCTATCCAGTCTACATGTGTTTTGTGGATTTGGAGAAGGCGTATGACCGCGTCCCTCGGGAGATCTTGTGGGAGGTGCTGAGGGAGTACGGAGTGAGGGGAACCCTGTTGAAGGCCATCCAATCTCTGTACAACCAAAGCGAGAGTTGTGTCCGGGTGCTTGGATGTAAGTCGGATCCGTTTCCAGTGGGGGTTGGTCTCCGCCAGGGCTGCGCTCTGTCACCTATCCTGTTTGTGATTTTCATGGACAGGATTTCTAGGCGGAGTCGTGGCCATGGCGGAGAGGGTATACGTCTCGGGGGGCTAAAGGTTGCGTCACTGCTGTTTGCAGATGATGTGGTCCTGATGGCACCTTCGGTTCGTGACCTTCAGCTCTCACTGGATCGGTTCGCAGCCGAGTGTTCAGCGGCTGGAATGAGGATCAGCATCTCCAAATCTGAGGCCATGGTTCTCAGCAGGAAACCGATGGTTTGTACAGTCCGGGTAGGGGACAGGACTCTGTCCCAGGTGGAGGAGTTTAAGTATCTCGGGGTCTTGTTCACGAGTGAGGGAAAGATGGAGAAGGAAATCAGCCGGAGAATCGGAGCAGCTGGGGCAGTATTGCAGTCTCTCTGCCGCACTGTTGTGACGAAACGGGAGCTGAGCCAGAAGGCAAAGCTCTCGGTCTACCGAGCTATCTACATTCCTACTCTCACCTATGGTCATGAAGTGTGGGTAATGACCGAAAGAATAAGATCGCGGATACAAGCGGCCGAAATGAGTTTCCTCAGAAGGGTGGCTGGCATCTCCCTTAGAGATAGGGTGAGAAGTGCAGTCACCCGAGAGAGACTCGGAGTAGAGCCGCTGCTCCTTCGCTTGGAAAGGAGCCAGCTTAGGTGGTTCGGGCATCTCGTGCGGATGCCTCACGAGCGTCTCCCTAGGGAGGTCCTCGTTGCACGTCCCACTGGGAGGAGGCCCCGCGGCAGGCCAAGGACCAGATGGGGGGATTACATCTCCTCTCTGGCCTGGGAACGCTTCGGGATTCCCCAGGAGGAAGTCGCAAATGTTGCTCTGGAGAGGGAAGTCTGGGGGTCTCTGCTGGAGCTGTTGTCCCCGCGACCCGATTCCGGATAAGCGGTTGAAGATGGATGGATGGATAACTCCTGAACTGCCATTTTAACACACACCTCAAACCATGCACACGCATCCAATGCTTTCTCGTGCGCACGAGAAACTTTATTTTTATAAAAAAATAAAAAATAAAAAATCTATTTTTTTTTACATTTTTTTATAACTTAATAAAAAGTTACATAAAAAAACATTCAGCACTAAGATTTGTTACTGGCTGTCGTAGTCTCACCCACCATTGTCAACTGTATATGAAGTCAGACTTATCTTCATTGAGTGCACGCAGATACACACATTGGCTGACTTTAATTTATAAGGCTCTTTTAGGTTTAATACCTCCATACTTGTGTACTCTGTTACAAAGAAAAAGCAGCTCTTACGCATTACGTTCTAACAATTTGTATGTTTTAACTTTAAAAGAGCTTTTGGCATTGCTGCCCCTATGGCATGGAATGTATTGCAGACGAAACTGAAACTTACAGAACTACTTCCATTTGGAGCCTTCCGTTCTGTCCTGAGGGACAAACAGCGAGAGACGTTTGCACAGTGCCTGTGTTTTTAAAGATGTAAATCTCTGTTGTTTTACAGTTCTCTTATGTATTTTAAAATGTATGTCTTAATGTATGTATTTTGAAACTGCTCTGTGACATGTGCTGTTGACCTCTTGGCCAGGTCACCCCTGTGAAAGAGATCTTGATCTCAATGGGTTTTCTTATCTGGTTAAATAAAGGTTCTACACATGTCTACAAAAAATTTTTCTTTTTAAATTTAAAAAAAAAATTGTAAAAAAAAAAAATTCCCCCATGTCCCTTTAGGGGCTCCGTAGATACACAATAAATCCATAATGATACAATTCCAATTCCAAAACCAGAATAGCAATATTTTTTAAACTTCCACAATTCCCACATTTTTCAACCGATTCAAACCATTCCACCTTCAACATACTCCACTCACCCTGGACATTCAAACTACCATTTTTCTAAGTTAAAAAAAAATTCCAGGAATTTTCCAGAATTCCCTTTTTTTTTTCTTCCTTTTTTCTGTCGACCACTTCTTCCACAATTTTCAACCCACTTCAACCGTTCTATCGTCAAAACATTCCTCTTAATGAAATGGAAAAATTACCGGTTTTCACGAAATTCCAGGAATTCCATAATACCATTTGTCAATTAAAAATGTTACTACTTCAACATTTCTCGACCGATTTGAAAAATTCCATTTAAACTCATTCAGAACATTCTTAAAGTACCACTGATAGTCACACACACAATAGGTGTGGTGAAATTACCCTCTGCATTTGACCCACCCCCTTGTTCCACCTCCTGGGAGGTGAGGGGAGCAGTCAGCAGCAGGGAATGATTTTGGTGATTTAACCCCCAATTCCAACCCTTGATGCTGAATGCCAAGCAGGGAGGTAATGGGTCCCATCTTTATAGTCTTTGGTATGACTCGGCCAGGGTTTGAAGTCACAACCTAACCACACTCTAACCACAAGGCCACTGAGCAGGTATACCATTTTTTAACATTTTCAAAAAAAATTACCACTTTTCCCGAAAATCTCCAATTTTCATGAAATCCCCATTGAAATGAATGGAAACATTTTTTAATAATTTTTTATTTTATTTTATTATTTTTTTTATTACCGTATTTTTTGGACTATAAGTTGCAGTTTTTTTCATAGTTTGGCCGGGGGTGCGACTTATACTCAGGAGCGACTTATGTGTGAAATTATCAACACAATACCATAAAATATCAAGGAGTGACAGATAGTTTGGTAAACATATAGCATGTTCTATATGTTATAGTTATTTGAATGACTCTTACCATAATATGTTACGTTAACATACCAGGCACGTTCTCAGTTGGTTATTTATGCCTCATATAGCGTACACTTATTCAGCCTGTTGTTCACTATTCTTTATTTATTTAAAATTGCCTTTGAAAGGCAATTTAAAACCAACTGAGAATGTGCCTGGTATGTTAACGTAACATATTATGGTAAGAGTCATTCAAATAACTATAACATATAGAACATGCTATACGTTTACCAAACTATCTGTCACTCCTAATCGCTAAATCCGATGAAATTTTATACGTCTAGTCTATTACGTGAATGAGCTAAATAATATTATTTGATATTTTACGGTAATGTGTTAATAATTTCACACATAAGTCGCTCCTGAGTATAAGTTGCACCCCCGGCCAAACTATGAAAAAAACTGCGACTTACAGTCCGAAAAATACGGTCTATTCTTGGTGTTGGGTTTGATCAAACAAATTTCCCCCCAAAATGCGACTTATATATGTTTTTTTTCTTCTTTATTATGCATTTTCGGCCGGTGCGACTTATACTCCGGAGCGACTTATACTCCGAAAAATACGGTAATCAATCCAACAAAATAATACAAAATAATACCATAATAATACAACTCCAATTCCAAAACCAAACCGACCCAGCAATATTCAGAATAGCAACATTTTTCAAAGTTCTTCAACTCTCACATTTTTTATCCGATTCAAAATGTTGCAACTTCCAAATATTCTTACATTCATACTACATTCTGTCAGCATTTCAGTTCAACTTCAGCATTGAAGCATTCACACGCAGTTCCTTCACAAATTGCCTCATCTAGTTTAGTATCATTTCATCATGTAGATTAATCAGGCATTGCTTTCTGAGAAGGGAACAAAATGGAAACATTCTTCCAAAAAAAAAAATTCCAACCCCTATTGTTGCTTGGTAACCTAATATGCACTGAGGGTTATGTACAGGCTTGGGTAAACACAATACACACCTTGTATAAGTGAGTTTTAACTTCCCGGTAGCGAGCACACATCAGTAAAAAAGCTGCGTGAGAGCAGAAGGAAGACTTTTCCCAACTCGGACTTTGACACTTTTTGTCCAACATGCTGCCGGCGCTCCTATTTGTTGTGGTTTTGACCTCATGTGTGGCACAGACCACTGAGACGAGTGAGTGAAATGTTCAACATTTTTACTTGTGAGGAGCGCATCGTTGCCATTGACATACTTTAGGAACAAAAACATGCTATGAATACATTGTCAATTTTGTCGTGATGTAATGTGCATTTAATTTATCCTTCCAGCCACTGGGATACCTCCAACTTCAACAATGACATGTAAGTATATTTTCTCTTAACATCCCTTTGTGTCAAAATATAGTCATATTTCTTTTCAAATACATTGTACATATTATCTGGATGTACTGTATTTTCGGACCATAAGGCGCACCGCTATAGCAGGTCTATTCGGGGCTATTTTGTACATAAGGCGCATTAAATATTATTATTTTTCTACATTTAAAATACTTCCTTGTGGTCTGCGCAACACATAATGGTGGGTCTTTGGTCAAAATGTTGCATAGATTATGTTTTACAGACCATCTTCAAGCCGCTTTCTGACCGTCTATTCAGGAAGCGCCGTTTTGTGGGATGGTCTTATTTACGTGCCTCCACTTTGACAGTCTTCTCCCCGTCATCTTTGTTGTACCGGTAGTTTTGAGTTAGAACTGTGTGGCTTCGTAGCTTTGGTCAAAATGTTGCAAAGATTATGTTTTACGGACCATCTTCAAGGCGCTTTCTGACCGTCTCTTCAGGATGCGCTGTTTTGTGGGATGGTCTCATTTACGTGCCTCCACTTTGACAGTCTCCTCCCCTTTATCTTTACTGGTAGTTTTGAGTTAGAACTGTACGCTACTTTGTATTAGAAACGGCAACAGCAGAGGACAAATACCCCACAACAAGAGGATAAAGAAAAAGAAGGAGTTTATTGACGGTTATTGGTGGACGCGTGCCCATTTTTCGGGACTTATGCAGATCCCTAATACACAACAGCAGGTAGTAGGTGAGAAAAGTTGGTTTTGCATAATATGTCGAAACAAAACACCAGATAATATGTCTCCTAACAGGTGCCCTATTTTGGGGTCCTGATACACACACCATAATAATACCTGTATGTTGAAGCACAGTACGTCTGACTACTGTAGCCGTAATGCTCTTTGTTCCATCAAGCACTGTGGCTTCGTAGCTTTAGTCAAAATGTTGCATAGATTATGTTTTACGGACCATCTTCAAGCCGCTTTCTGACCGTCTCTTCAGGATGCACCGTTTTGAGGGATGGTCTTAATTACGTGCCTCCACTTTGACAGTCTCCTCCCCGTTATCTTTATAGTATGTACTGGTAGTTTTGAGTTAGAACTGTACGCTACTTTGTATTAGAAATGGCAACAGCGGAGGACAAATGCCCCACAACAAGAGGATAGAGAAAAAGAAGGAGTTTATTGACGGTTATTGGCGGACGCGTGCCCATTTTTCGGGACTTATGCAGATCCCTAATACACAACAGCAGTTAGTAGGTGAGAAAAGTTGGTTTTGCATAATAGGTCGAAACAAAACACCAGATAATATGTCTCCTAACAGGTGCCATATTTTGGGGTCCTTATACACACACACCATAATAATATGTTTATGTTGAAGCACAGTACGTCTGACTACTGTAGCCGTAATGCTCTTTGTTCCATCAAGCGCTGTGGCTTCGTAGCTTTGGTCAAAATGTTGCATAGATTATTTTTTACAGACCATCTTCAAGCCGCTTTCTGACCGTCTCTTCAGGATGCACCGTTTTGTGGGATAGTCTTAACTACGTGCCTCCACTTTGACAGACTCCTCCCCGTTATCTTTACAGTATGTACTGGTAGTTTTGAGTTAGAACTGTACGCTACTTTGTATTAGAAATGGCAACAGCGGAGGACAAATGCCCCACAACAAGAGGATAGAGAAAAAGAAGGAGTTTATTGACGGTTATTGGTGGACGCGTGCCCATTTTTCGGGACTTATGCAGATCCCTAATACACAACAGCAGGTACCCATAGGACAGAAAAGTTGGCTTTGCATAATAGGTCGAAACAAAACACCAGATAATATGTCTCCTAACAAGCACCATTTTGGGGTCCTTATAGACACACCATAATAACACCTGTATGTTGAAGCACAGTACGTCTGACTACTGTAGCCGTAATGCTCTTTGTTCCATCAAGCGCTGTGGCTTCATAGCTTTGGTCAAAATGTTGCATAGATTATGTTTTATGGACCATCTTCAAGCCGCTTTCTGACCGTCTCTTCAGGATGCACCGTTTTGTGGGATGGTCTTAATTACGTGCCTCCACTTTGACAGTCTCCTCCCTGTTATCTTTACAGTATGTACTGGTAGTTTTGAGTTAGAACTGTACGCTACTTTGTATTAGAAATGACAACAGCGGAGGACAAATGCCCCACAACAAGAGGATAGAGAAAAAGGAGTTTATTGACGGTTATTGGCGGACGCGTGCCTATTTTTCGGGACTTATGCAGATCCCTAATACACAACAGCAGGTACCCATAGGAGAGAAACGTTGGCTTTGCATAATAGGTCGACACAAAACACCAGATAATATGTCTCCTAACAGGTGCCATTTTGGGGTCCTTATACACACACCATAATAACACTTGTATGTTGAAGCACAGTACATCTGACTACTGTAGCCATAATGCTCTGTGTTCCATCAAGCTGTGTGGCTTTGTAGCTTGCCAAAGTTGTATGAAAACATTTTAACATATTTTTGAGCGCTGTGTGTAATATTCTATATTCTCAGTGAAACATCAACGTTTTGCTGTTTTGCTTGCTAGCATCATTTAATGAATGGGTGTCAACCTTCAGTCCACACGTATCTCTTATGTGTGACAACAATCTACTGGTCATACTTATCACTACACGTGTACGTGAAAAAAAAAATTGCTTCGAGGTCGGTAAGCACAACCAGAATTAATATGTAGATTAGGCGCACCGTGTTTTAAGGCGCGCTGTCAATTTCTGGGAAAATGTAAGGATTTTAAGTGCGCCTTATATTCTGAAAAATATGATAATGTGCATTTAATTGATCCTTTCGCTCTTTGTCAGCCACTGTGACGTCTCCAACTTCAACAACGACATGTAAGTATATTTTCTGATAACTTCCCTTTGTGTCAAAATAGAGTCATATTTCTTTTCAAATACATTGTACATTTTATCGGGATGTAGTGGCAATAGCAGGTCTATTCAGGTCTATTTTGTACATAAGGCGCATTAAAGTGGTCATATTATTATTATTTTTCTACATTTAAAACACTTCCTTGTGGTCTATGTAACACATAATGGTGGTTCTTTGGTCAAAATGTTGCATAGATTACGTTTTACGACCATCTTCAAGCCGCTTTCCGACCTTTTCTTCAGGATGCACCGTTTTGTGGGCGGGTCTTTTTTACGTGCCTCCACTTTGACAGTCTTCTCCCAGTCATCTTTGCTGTACCGGAAGTTTTGAGTTAGAACTGTACGCGTCTTTGTATTAGAAACGGCCACAGCGGAGGATAAATACCCCACAACAAGAGGATAGAGAAAAAGAATGAGTTTATTGACGGTTATTGGCGGACGCGTGCCCATTTCGCGGGACTTATGCAGATCCCTAATACACAACAGCATGTGCCCATAGGTAAGAAAAGTTGGTTTTGCATAAAACACCAGCTAATATGTCTCCTAACAAGCGCCATTTTGGGGTCCTTATACACACACCATAATAATACCTGTATGTTGAAGCACAGTACGTCTGACTACTGTTCCATCAAGCGGTGTGGCTTCGTAGCTTACCAAAGTCATATTAAAACATTTTAACATATTTTTGAGCGCTGTGTGTAATGTTGTATATTTTCAACATTTTGCTTTTGCTTGCTTACGAGTACTTGCTAGCATCATTTACTGAACAGGTGTCAACCTGCAGTCCACACATATCTCTTATGTGCGACAGCCATCTACTGGTCACACTTATCATTACACCATGTACCCCCAAAAAAATAGTTTCGAGGTCGGTGAGCACAACCAGAATTAATCGGTACATTAGGAGCCCCGCATTTTAAGGCGCGCTGTCTATTTCTGAGAAAATTAAATAATTTTAAGTGCGTCTTATATTCTGAAAAATACGGTAATGTGCATTTAATTTATCCTTTCACTGTATGTCAGCCACTGTGACGATTCCAACTCCACCAACAAAGACAAGTAAGTATATTTTCTGTTAACAACTTCCTTTTGTGTCAAAATATAGTCATATTTTCATTTTTATTTTGAAATACAATGTCAATGTTATCTTGATGTACTGTGCATTAAATATACCCTTTCACTGATTCAATTCAAAATCGATTCCAGATTCAAAACGATTCAAAATCAATACTTTTTTTTTTTAATAACATTGGGTGCTAGATTTATGATTAACTATATTGTTCCATAAAATAGATAAACAGCTCTGATAAATGTGTATATTACGTTAAAGAAAAATGCTTTTGTTTGATGAAATTCTACGCAAACATTTTACTTAAGAGTAAATTATAAAAAATAAAAAATAAATACATTTTTGGATTTTTTTAAAATCGTTTAAGAATCGTTACACATAAAAATTGTGATTCTTTTGAAAATATTTTTTTTTACACCCGTATTAAATGTATCCTTTCACTGTGTTATAGCCACTGTGACGATTCCACCATTGGAACGTAAGTATATTTTCTGTTGACAACTTCCTTTTGTGTCCAAATATGGTCACATTTCCGTATTTTGTAACGGGTTACAACAGTGGTGTCAAATTCATTTTAGCTCAGGGTCTGCATGGAGGAAAAAATCTGTGCACAAGCGGGCCGGACTATTAAAATCATGGCGTTAAAACTAGAAAATAAAGATAACTTCAGATTGTTTTCTTTGGCCAAAAATACAACAAACACATTCTGAAAATATTACAACAAAAATATAGAAAAAAATGCCGGCAGCGGTAAAGTTTAGATCCATGAAGGAAAGAAGAAAGTGAATGAATGTTTATAACAAAATAAACGTACATATGCATACATTTTTTTGTTTTTTTTTAATGAATTAAGTAACGTTTATGACAACCTTTTTCTAAAACACAATATAGAATGTGAGATATAACATTTATCATTTGTTTTCAAAAAACGTTTACAAAAAAGTGGGACCCCATTTTTATGACTTGAGGGACCCGTTTTGAAAATTCCGAGCGCCATTGGTGCGTACAAAACAGCATCCTTTTATATATATATATATATATATATATATATATATATATATATATATATATATATATATATATATATATATATATATATATATATATATATATATATATATATATATATATACATATATATATATACATATATATACATATATATATATATATATATATATATATATATATATATATATATATATATATATATATATATATATACATATATATACATATATACATATATATACATATATATATATATATATATATATATATATATATATATATATATATATATATATATATATATATATATATATATATCCATATTTCTTTTGAAATACATTGTAAATTTTATCTCGATGTACTGTATTTTTCGGACCATAGGGCGCAACGTTATAGCAGGTCTATTTTGTACAAAAGGCGCAGCGGATTATAAGGCACATTAAAGGGGTCATATTATTATTATTTTTCTACTTTTTAAATACTTCCTTGAGGTCAACATAACACAAAAATTGTGGTTATTTGGTCAAAATGTTGCACAGATTATGTTTTACAGACCATCTTCAAGCCGCTTTCTGACCGCCTCTTAATTTTTTTGGGGATGGTTTTATTTACGTGGCTCCATATGATTGCGTCTTCTCCCCCCTTTGTTGTATTGGTAGTTTTGAGTTAGAACTGTAAGCTACTTTGTATTAGAAATGGCAACAGCTGAGGACTAATGCCCCACAACAAGAGGATAGAGAAAAAGAAGGAGTTTATTGACGGTTATTGGCAGACGCGTGCCCATTTTTCAGGACTTATGCAGATCCCTAATACACAACAGCAGGTACCCATAGGTGAGAAAAGTTGGTTTTGCATAATAGGTCGAAACAAAACACCAGATAATATGTCTCCTAACAGGTGCCATTTTGGGGTCCTTATACACACACCATATTAACACATGTATGTTGAAGCACAGTACGTCTGACTACAGTAGCCGTAATGTTCTGTGTTCCATCAAGCGGTGTGGCTTCGTAGCTTACCAAAGTTGTATTAAAACATTTTAACATATTTTTGAGCGTATTGGTAGTTTTGAGTTAGAACTGTAAGCTACTTTGTATTATAAATGGCAACAGCGGAGGACAAATGCCCCACAACAAAAGGATAGAGAAAAAGAAGGAGTTTATTGAAGGTTATTGGCGTATGCGTGCTCATTTTTCGGGACTTATGCAGATCCCCAATACACAACAGCATGTGGGACCCCATTTTTATGAGTTGTGTGGCCCTCAGTGGAAAAATTTTGGACACCCTTGATCTATATGGATTTTTTTGTTTTCGTCAATGTTAATAAGAATACAGTGTTATGCAGAGGTGTACTTATAACAATTGCATAGACAGGTGGAGGAGGGGTGTAACAGAAAATAATGGAGAAAAACTTCTCTATTATACAACATTTCAATTATTTCTGTTAATTACGGTGTGAATGCTCCATTCACACCTATGGTTTTCTACACCAAAATTCATGTATTTATTATTAAACTTCTTCTTCTTCTTCGTCTTCTCCTCCAGATTTTGGCACGCTCTACCTTCCACATTTTTCATCCAATTCAAACCGTTCCAACTTCACTGTTCAGCCAATTTGACAAATTCCAAAAATTACCATATTTCCCAGAATTCCAGGCTGTCCGGGACATTTTCCCCATTTAAAATTAATTAGTCATTTTTCAAACTTCCACAATTCCCACATTTTTCAACCGATTCAAACCATTCCACCTTCAACATATTCCACTCACCCTGGACATTCAAATTATCATTTTTCCAAGTTCAAAAAATGTTCAGGATTCCCGTTTTTTTCTATATCTTTTTCACCCTTTATTCTGCCGACGACTTCTTCCACATTTTTCAACCCACTTCAACTGTTCCACCGTCAAACAATTCCTCTTAATTAGGACGAAACAATTAAATTGTTTTATGGAACTGGAAAAATTCCCGGTTTTCCCGAAATTCCAGGAATTCCATAATACCATTTCTTAATTAAAAATGTTACTACTTCAACATTTCTCAACCGATTTGTAAAATTCCAACACCAAACATTTAAACTCATTCAGAACATTCGCATATTTTAACATTTTGAAAAAAATTCCCGCTTTTCCCGAAATTCCCAAATTTCCATGAAATTCCCATTGAAATGAATGGAACTTTTTTTGTTCTCTTTTTAAATGTATTATTATTTTTATTTTTTTATTAATCAATCCAACAAAATAATACACAATACTTCAATTGTTACACCTTCAAAAAATTCCTCTTAATCAGGATAAAAAAATGAAATTGTTTTTGAAGCTGGAAAAATTCCCGATTTTCCAGAAATTCCAGATATTCCATAATACCATTTCTCAATTAAAAATGTTACTACTTCAACATTTCTCGACCGATTTGAAAAATTCCAACACCAAACATTTAAACTCATTCAGAACATTCACATATTTTAACATTTTCCAAAAAATTCCCGCTTTTCCCGAAATTCCCATTGAAATGAATGGAGCTTTTTTATTTTCTTTCCTTTCTTAATTTATTATTTTTATTTTAATTTTTGTATTAATCAATACAACGAAATAATACACAATACTTCAACTATTCCACCTTCAAAAAAATCCTCTTAATCAGGACAAAAAAATTAAATAGTTTTTTGAAACTGGAAAAATTCCCGGTTTTCCCGAAATTCCAGGAATTCCATAATACCATTTGTCAGTTAAAAATGTTACTACTTCAACATTTCTCAACCGATTTGAAAAATTCCAACACCAAACATTTAAACTCATTCAGAACATTCACATTTTTTTAACATTTTCAAAAAAATTCCCACTTTTCCCAAAATTCACAAATTTTCCATGACATTCCTTTTTTTTAATTAAAATGTATTAACATTATTATTATTATTATTATTATTATTATTATTATTATTTTTTAAACTTTTTTTTTATTATTAATCAATCCAACAAAATAATACCATAATACAGTTCCAATTCCAAAACCAAACCCGGCAACATTCAGAATAGCTACATTTTTCAAAGTTCTACAAGTCCCTGGGACCCCATTTTGATAATTTTTAGCACCAACACTGATTGAGTATTGGTGCGTGCAAAACAGCAGCCGGCGGCTGTGGCTGCGGGCCGGTTCTAATACCAATCAAATATCATCCCAGGGGCCATATATAAATAATTTGTGGGCCGTATCCTTGACTTTGACACCCTGGGTTACAATATCAATTTTAGCTTGATGTACTGTGCATTAAATATATCCTTTCACTGTATTATAGCCACTGTGACGCTTCCACCATTGGAAAGTGAGTATATTTTCTGTTGACAACTTCCTTTTGTGTCAACATATGGTAAAATATCCATTTTCCACAGTTTTTGCCATACTTGAGACGAGAGTTCAGTCCTCTCAAGTGTTGAATGTCACAGACCTGCATGCAGTTTTAGTGAAGGTAATTTACAATATCAATGAATAATTGATTTCTGATCATTAATAACGTGTGCTGTGTGTTTCAGATCGCTGACCTAATCTCTACGACCAACACAAGTGCCATCGTCGCCCTCTCAGTCAATAAGGTCATCACTGTTTAAAACTTGCAGGTGATTCTGCAGCATCTGATTAGTATGTTATCAAACATACAGTAAGACTAAAAATAATAATCAGTAATACTCATGACTGACTGAATTGTTACTTTTTAAACAATGATTTTCATATGTAGTCCAAATCAACTATTTTGCATGGTTTGTATTTATGAATAGGCACTATATCAGGGGTCACCAACCTTTTTGAAACCAAGAGCTACTTTTTGGGTACTGATTATTGCGAAGGGCTACCAGTTTGATACACACTTAAATACATTGTCAGAAATAGCCAATTTGCTCAATTTACCTTTAACTCTATGTTATTATTAATAATTAATGATATTTACACTTAATTGAACGGTTTAAAAGAGGAGAAAACACGAAAAAAATGACAATTAAATTTTGAAACATAGTTTATCTTCAATTTCGACTCTTTAAAATTCAACCGGAAAAAAGAAGAGAAAAACTAGCTAATTCGAATCTTTTTGAAAAAATTACAAAAATAATTTATGGAACATCATTAGTAATTTTTCCGGATTAAGATTAATTTTAGAATTTTGATGACATGTTTTAAATAGGTTAAAATCCAATCTGCACTTTGTTAGAATATATAACACATTGGACCAAGCTATATTTCTAACAAAGACAAATCATTATTTCTTCTAGATTTTCCAGAACAAAAATTTTAAAAGAAATTCAAAAGACTTTGAAATAAGATTTAAATTTGATTCTACAGATTTTTTAGATTTGCCAGAATAATTGTTTTGAATTTTAATCATAATAAGTTTGAAGAAATATTTCACAAATATTCTTCGTCGAAAAAACAGAAGCTAAAATGAAGAATAAATTAAAATACATTTATTATTCTTTACAATAAAAAAAAAATAATTTACTTGAACATTGATTTAAATTGTCAGGAAAGAAGAGGAGGGAATTTAAAAGGTAAAAAGGTATATGTGTTTAAAAATCCTAAAATGATTTTTAAGGTTGTATTTTTTCTCTAAAATTGTCTTTCTGAAAGTTATAAGAAGCAAAGTAAAAAAAATTAATGAATTTATTTAAACAAGTGAAGACCAAGTCTTTAAAATATTTTCTTGGATTTTCAAATTCTATTTGAGTTTTGTCTCTCTTAGAATTAAAAATGTCGGGCAAAGCGAGACCAGCTTGCTAGTAAATAAAGAAAATTTAAAAAATAGAGGCAGCTCACTGGTAAGTGCTGCTATTTGAGCTATTTTTAGAACAGGCCAGCGGGCTACTCATCTGGTCCTTACGGGCTACCTGGTGCCCGCGGGCACCGCGTTGGTGACCCCTGCACTATATGATACACAATGATGAAATATTGCAACACAATTAAAGAATGCATGCAGGAAATGGAATCCGGTTGTGTTTGGTGTGTGTTTAACTAAACTGACATCAGATTGTCATTGTTGTGCTGTGGTTTGTCGTGATCATAATCTGAAATGAATGTGGTTTGGTGAGTCGGAAATGTTCCAGTTTGCTAACTAAAGAACAATATACTTTTTTTCAGCGTTCGGAGATATTTGTATTACTTGGGGCAGGGGTCGGCAACCCGCGGCTCCGGAGCCGCATGCGGCTCCTTGACCACTCTGATGCGGCTCAGCTACATACATGCCGACCCCCCCGATTTTCCCAGGAGATTTATGGATCTCAGTGTCTCTCATAGATTACTCCCAGGGAAAAACTAATCCTATTTACACTCTTACTTACTAAATAAAGGGCGTGCCCTAATTGCACTGCAGCAATTGTCCTCTATAGCATTTACATACAGCGTGCCAGTCCAGCCACATGTTGCATGTTGTCATTACTTGCATACAGGAGACAGCAAAGCATACTTACTCATCAGCCACACAGCTTACACTGACGGTAGCCGTATCAAACAACTTTAACATTGTTACGTTACAAATATGCGCCACACTGTGAACCCACACCAAAAAAGAATGAAAAACACATTTCTGGAGAACATCCCACCGTAACACAACATAAACACAACAGAACCATTACCCAGAATCCCATGCAGCCCTAACTCTTCCGGTCTACATTATACACCCCCGCTACCACCAAATCCCCCCACACATCAACCCCCGCCCCTCTCCGTGCGTTGGTTGAGCGGAAGAGTTAGGGCTGCATGGGATTC
The DNA here is from genome assembly GCF_033978785.1 of Entelurus aequoreus. Classification (NCBI taxonomy): domain Eukaryota; kingdom Metazoa; phylum Chordata; class Actinopteri; order Syngnathiformes; family Syngnathidae; genus Entelurus; species Entelurus aequoreus. The sequence goes on along the minus strand of NC_084744.1, from coordinate 25,052,686 downwards.
TGGGTATTGGTACCGTCAGTGTAAGATGTGTGGCTGCTGAGTTAGTAGCCTTGCTGTCTCTTACGTGAGCAAGCTAGAACAGCATTCCAATTGTGGTCGAGCAGGTACACTGTCAGGGCAGACTGTAGAGGGCGCCAAATGTAGTGTCATCACGCTCTGATATTCGGGAGTCTCCCGGGAAAAATTAGAGGGTTGGCAAGTATGACGCTATCAAGCGGCTATCAAGCGACATTCATTCAAAACTCGCGGGCTGCACTAACATCAAATTTCCACATTAAAGTGCGTGCCGGTGCGTGTGTCTGAGACCCCTGGTTAACATAGCACAAAGCATGTAAGCTTTGTATGCGGTGATTTTCATTTTAAATTTTAAATTTTTTTTTGTGGCTCCCATTACTTTCTATAATTTGTGAAACTTGCCAAAATGGCTCTTTGAGTGGTAAAGGTTGCCGACCCCTGACTTGGGGCATGCTAACTGTTATTCTGTTACTTCACAGTTTGTTGAGTTTGACTTAAGTTGAGTTTAAGTTTATTTCGAACATGCAAGCATACAACATGATACATCACAATTTCCAGTTTCTCTTTTCAACATGTTCGAAAAGGAGTAGGAAGAAGCAGAGTTTATTTAATCCTACCCCCTTCCTTTTACATAACAGTTGCTAAAACTTTTGTTCACTTCCTGTTCTCAATTTATTCACAATATACTCCGTAAGTAATCACAATAAAAATAAATAAATACATAAATAATACACGGTGAAGTAAGTTATATTTCATATGGTGAGATGAGTAAGATTATTTTGAAAAAATGAATGGATGGATGAAATAAATTGAGAATGTTTATCATGGTTCTTCTTCTTCGTACTTTGTAAACACTTTAAGTTTGAAGAGTTTCTTGAAGTGGATCATATTAGTACATTGTTTGATTGCTTTGCTTAATCCATTCCATAATTTAATTCCACATACTGATGTACTGAAGGTTTTAAATGCTGTACGTTTGTTAGCCTGTCACCATACTATCTTTTTAAAGTTTTCAAATGAAACAGTAATATGTTTTGTTAAATTGACTCTATATTGCCAGCGTTTTACTTTAGCTTACTTTACTTTTACTGCACACATACTAACTGCTAGCATGTTAGCATGCTACATTTTTAAAGTTTTAAAATTTAACAGACATATGTTTTGTTAAGTTGACTCTTATATTGTCAGCGTTTTACTTTAGCTTACTTTACTTTTACTGCACACATACTAACTGCTAGCATGTTAGCATGCTAACTTTTTAAAAATGTAACAGACATACATTTTGTTACTTGACCCTATCTTGTCAGAATGCCGAGGTTAAGATGGTAGCTTTTTTAGCAAATTTTGCAGGGATACGCCCTAGGGTAAAATATCTATTTTCTTGAGGCATGCTAACTGTTAGCATGTTTGCGCTTTACATTACTTTACAGGTTTTCACCTAGGAGTCAAATATTATGTTACTTCACAACACTGTTAGCATGCTAACTTTTTCAAATTTTTAAATTTAACAGTCATTTGTTTTTTTTTACTTGACTTTATCTTGCAGCATGCTAACGTTAACATGGTAGCTTTTTAGCTGATTTTGCAGGTGTATACCTTTGAGTAAAATATAGTTTTACTCAAAAGCATGCAAACTGTTTGCATTTTAGCTTTTTAGATAATTTAGCAGGTCATATTCTGTTACTTCACACATACTAACTGCCAGAGAGGTGGACTCGAGTCACATGAATTGGACTCGAGTCAGACTCGAGTCATGAATTTGATAACTTTAGACTCGACTTGACAAAATGTAAAGAGACTTGCAACTCGACTTAGACTTTAACATCAATGACTTGTGACTTCACTTGGACTTGAGCCTTTTGACTTGACATGACTTGCTACTTTCTCCAAAACCCAAAGATTAAAAGGTTATTCAGGAGCGCTCTGTATCTTTCATTTGGTACGTATCAGCGTGTGTGCTGCCTGTCAGCTGGTGTGCTCGCAGTACAACAGCCAATCAAATTAGATCTACATTGTTTTCATCCCACAGCATTCATCCAATCAAATTGCAGTACAACCACCGAACTTACACTTGGGTAAAACGGAATCCATCCTGTTTGGGTCCCACATCAACCTTAAGAAAGTCAATGACTTCACTTATCACCAGGAAAGATGAGGTCACCTACCTAGGTTCCATTCTAGAGGCTAACCTTTCCTGTGATAAAATGGCAACCAAGGTAATCAAAAAGGTTAACCAACGAACGAGATTTCTCTATAGAATCTCCTCTCTGGTCAACAAAAGCACCATGATGATTCTGGCGGGAACTCTCGTTCAACCCTTTTTCGATTACGTATGCACCTCCTGGTACCCTAGCACCTCCAAAACCCTCAAATCTAAACTCCAAACATCCCAGAACAAGCTAGTCAGGTTACTTCTAGACCTCCACCCCAGATCCCACCTCACTCCTACCCACTTCTCCAAAGTGGGCTGGCTCAGGGTGGAGGACAGAGTAAAACAACTTGCACTGAGCCTAGTCTATAAAATCCACTACACCTCCCTGATACCGAAGTACATGTCAAACTACTTCCTTAACGTAAATGACCGCCATAACCACAACACCAGGGGGAGCTCCACTAACCACGTTAAACCCAGATTCCGAACTAACAAAGGTCTTAACTCATTCTCTTTCTATGCCACATCAATGTGGAATGCACTCCCAACAGGTATAAAAGAAAGGGCATCCCTATCCTCCTTCAAAACTGCAATAAAAGTTCACCTCCAGGCAGCTACAACCCTAAACTAACACCCTCCCCGGTTTGCTAATAATCAAATGTAAACAATTAAATGCAGATACTTTTTCTTATGCCTTCTGATCTCTCTCCCTCTCTCTCTATGTCCACTACTTGCTGTCCATATCCTACCCCCCCTCCACACCCCTGATTGTAAATAATGTAAATAATTCAATGTGATTATCTTGTGTGATGACTGTATCATGATGATAGTATATATCTGATAGTATATATCTGTATCATGAATCAATTTAAGTGGACCCCGACTTAAACAAGTTGAAAAACTTATTTGGGTGTTACCATTTAGTGGTCAATTGTACGGAATATGTACTTCATAAATAAATGGGTTATACTTGTATAGCGTTTTTCTACCTTCAAGGTACTCAAAGCGCTTTGACAGTATTTCCACATTCACCCATTCACACACACATTCACACACTGATGGCGGGAGCTGCCATGCAAGGCGCTAACCAGCAGCCATCAGGAGCAAGGGTGAAGTGTCTTGCCCAAGGACACAACGGACGTGACTAGGATGGTAGAAGGTGGGGATTGAACCCCAGTAACCAGCAACCCTCCGATTGCTGGCACGGCCACTCTACCAACTTCGCCACGCCGCCTTCACTGTGCAACCTACTAATAAAAGTCTCAATCAATCAAAAAAAGAGCTGTCAAACAACGCGTCAGTGAGAAAAATTATGCCAAAGTTGGTTTCGTTCGGGTATAAAAACTATGACTTGGTCAACAAAAAACAAATTGCAGTATGCTAAACATGCAGTTCGAATATTACAGACGGAGACGCAACAACTTCCAACTTCGTTCGACATTTGAAGATGCACAAAGAAGGGTAAGTTTTGAATGTAAGCTAACGTTTATTGGCTAAGTAACGTAGCTTTTATTTGCAGTGAGGCTGTAAACTCACTGCTAACGCTATAACCATAGACATCTTATAAGTAGACGCAGCATCGAGCGCTACTGCCTACTGGCGCTGACGAGATTCAGTAGGCCTTTAATAGTGCTATTATGAAGTGCAATGTCAGCACTATTTTTTTTCCTGCAATTTCAAATGCACTTGTTTTAATAAATAAATACAGCGTTTTAAAAGCATACACAATCTGTGTAAATATATTAGTCTGTGGTTAAAAGGACTTGAAAGGACTCGAAACTCAAAATGCAAGACTTGGGGCTTGACTTGAGACTTTCCAGTCTTGACTTTGGACTTGACTCAGGACTTGCCTGTCTTGACTCGGGACTTGACTCGAGACTTGAGGGCAAAGACTTGAGACTTACTGTGACTTGCAAAACAATGACTTGGTCCCACCTCTGCTAACTGCTAGCATGTTAACTTTTTAAAGTTTTAAAATCTAACAGACACATATTTTGTTACTTGACTCTATCTTGTCAGAATGCTGAGGTTAAGATGGTAGCTTTTTAGCTAATTTTGCAGGGATACGCCTTAGAGTAAAACATCTATTTTCTTGAGGCATGCTAACTGTTTTACATAACTTTAGAGGTTTTCACCTCAGAGTCAAATATTATGTTATTTCATGTTACTTACGCATGTTAACTTTTTCAAGTTTTTAAATTTAACAGTCATTTATTTTTTTACTTGACTCTATCTTGCCAGCATGCTAACGTTAACATGGTAGCTTTTTAGCTAATTTTGCAGGTGTACGCCTTTGAGTAAAATATATTTGTACCCAAAAGCATGCCAACTATTTGCATTTTAGCTTTTTAGATTATTGATCAGGTACTCACCTAAAATTGTTACTTCACACATACTAACTACTAGCATGTTAGCATGTTAACTTTTTAAAGTTTTAAAATTTCACGGACATATATTTTGTTACTTGACTCTATCTTGTCAGAATGCTGAGGTTAAGATGTTAGCTTATTAGCTAATTTTGCAAGGATACACCTTAGAGTAAAATATCTATTTTTTTGAGGCATGCTAACTGTTTTACATAACTTTACAGGTTTTCACCTCACAGTCAAATATTATGTTACCTCACAACACTGTTAGCATGCTAACTTGTTCAAGTTTTTAAATTTTTTTACTTGACTCTGTCTTGCCAGCATGCTAACGTTAATGTGGTAGCTTTTTAGCTAATTTTGCAGGTGTACGCCTTAGAGCAGGGGTGGGCAATTAATTTTTACCGGGGGCCGCATGAGCTACTCGAGCACTGCTGGAGGGCCACATCGACAATATTTCAATAAAATTTTGCTCAATATTATTTTTGATATATACCGTAAGATAAATAATAATAATAATAATAATAATAATTAATAATAATAGTAATACTTCAACATAGTGTGTGTAACAGCATTCCATGACTAATATAAATAAATTAACATTAATAATAAATGACAGTAAAATAAGCACACGTATGACTGAGGAGTCATAGCGTAACTTTGTGTGGTGTTTGAGTTGTCCGACTTTTTGTGTGGCCATAAACGCACCAGTGGTTTAGTGCTATGCGTGTTGGTGACAGATGACAAGTTGGTTTTGGCCTGGTTTGTACGGCAGAAAATGACTAGTTTTTCGAGATAGAATTGTTTTACTCATGTTTTTGGTGTGGTTATGTCCGAATATAAACAGTTTTGCTCAATAAAGTGATCGATATAATTCCTGTCCTCGAAGCATCTCGATAGACGTTACAATAATTGAACGGTGTTCAATTGAACGGTGTTGTAAACGGTGTTGACGAACACCATTAGGGCCGCTTATTGTCACTGTCACTCAAAGTTGCATTGCAAAATTCTATAGAATAAATATGTTTATTTTGTTTAGAATTCAGATGGGATTTGATTTGGTGCGCGGCATATGCACTGCTCAAGGAAGTAATACAAATAACGATTTTCAAAACAAAAGCAGCACCGTTGTATTGCACACTCGACATAGATACTTTTTAAAATTTATTTTGTAATTTATAATTGGCCTCACGCGGGCCGGACAGGGACGCACAAAGGGCCGGATGCGGCCCGCGGGCCGCAGAATGCCCAGGTCTGCCTTAGAGTAAAATATTGTGTTACTTGAGGCATGCTAACTGTTAGCATGTTATCTGTTTAGAAAATTTGATAAGGACTCACATTGGAGTCAAATAGTTTGTTACTTCACACACACAAACTGTTAACATGCTAGCTTTTTAAAGTTTTTAAGTTTACCAGTCATATATTTTGTTACTGAACTATCTAGCTAGCATGCATTTTGTATTTTTAGCTAATTTAGCAGGTATAAGCCTTCGAGTAAAATATATTTTTACTCAAAATCATGCCAACTGTTTGCATTTTAGCTTTTTAGATAATTTAGCAAGTACTCACCTCATATTCTGTTAGTTCACACATACTAACTGCTAGCATGTTAGCATGCAAACTTTTTAAAGTTTTAAAAGACAAATATTTGGTTACTTGACTCTATCTTGTCAGAATGCTGAGGTTAAGATGGTAGCTTTTTAGCAAATTTTGCAGGGATACGCCTGAGAGTAAAATATCTATTTTCTTGAGGCATGCTAACTGTTTTACAACATAACTTTACAGGTTTTCACCTCATAGTCAAATAATATGTTACTTCACAACACTATTAGCATGCTAACTCTTTCAAGTTTTTTTTTTTATTTAACAGTCATTATTTTTTACTTGACCTAATTTTGCAGGTGTACGCCTTAGAGTAAAATATATTTTTACTTGAGGCATGCTAACTGTTAGCATGTTAGCTGTTTAGACAATTTGACAGGGACTCACCTCGGAGTCAAATAGTTCACATGTTAGGTTTTTAATGTTTTTAAGTTTACCAGTCATATATTTTGTTACTGAACTATTTAGCTAGTATGCGAATGTTAGCATTTGGTATTTTTTAGCTAATTTAGCAGGTATAAGCCCTTGAGTAAAATATATTTTTACTCAAAAGCATGCCAACTGTTTGCATTTCAGCTTTTTAGATCATTTAGCAGGTATTCTGTTACTTCACACATGCTAACAGTTAGCATTTTAGCATGCTAGCTTTCTCAATTAATTTGGTAGATCTACTTTTAACAAACATATATTTTCTACTTGACTATCTTGCTAGCATGCTAAAATTAGCTAGAACCCTCACTATACTCATTAGTAGGTAGAATCTATATTTTTTACAATTTAGAATGTGTTTAGTAAGTCATTATTTGTGGATTTTTGCTATATGCAGGAGAATTTACTTAACTTTCAGACTTTCTTATAACTAGCCACATGCTTTGATTCCGATTCACCGTGTAAACTCAGCAAAACTGGATTAGTTGCCAGTGAGTGAAGTTGTTTGAAAGTAGTAGTGGGACAAATGCTATTTGAGCCGCTTTCTACCACTTTTTCCGCATGAGCTGCAGGAGTTGATGCCGCTACGTGATGCTTTTTAAGCACATTCCCTTACACTGCCAACAAATATGTTCATAACCAGTTATTAACTTGAAAGTAATTATCTGACGGTCTCAAATCAGCAGGGCGTCAAATGATGTCAGGTCAATAAAACTTACAGGGAGTAGAAATGTTATGTTAGTGTTAAGCGCATTTAATAATATAAATAGCAAAGCCATGTTGAATATCTTACGCAGTGACGTCATGTGCCTGCGTGCACTGAAATGGTATGTTGTGAGCATGCGCAGAATAAACGGCTCAGTGAGTTCCTGGACCAAAAGAAGTAATGGTGGTTTGTTTATTTCCTCCCGTGAATATAAAGTGCTAGGTAACCACATTGGTGACTGTTATAACGATAGACTGCTGCAGAAATGAGTAGTGCTAAAGGTTATGGGCCCAGTCATTCAGGCCAAAGATGGTTTAGACTTTTATTCGACGGTGACGAGAAAAATTATGAACTCTGGGAAACGAGGTTCCTCGCACACATGGAGTTACGTGGTCTCGGAGGAGTTATCCTGGAATACCCGCACATAGATGAGGAAGACGAAGAAGCTCTCGCGGAAGATGAGGCAAAGAACGGTGAGGCATATGCGGAGCTAGTGCAGTGTCTAGACAATAAGAGTTTGTCGTTGATAATGAGGGACGCGAAACGTGATGGAAGAGCAGCACTGGAGATTCTTCGCGAGCATTACGCGGGAAAAGACAAACCTCGTGTTGTGAGTTTGTATTGTGAACTTTCCTCGCTCCATAAGGCTAGTAATGAAACTGTCACGGACTATATTATTAGAGCAGAGACTATTTTCACGTCATTAAGAAGAGCAGACGAACAGATAAGTGATGGGCTTCAGATAGCCATGGTAGTAAAGGGGCTACCTGACTCATATAAGCCATTCGTCGTGCACATTACCCAAACAAATGACACTGTAACGTTTGGCGAGTTTAAAACGAAACTGCGAAGTTATGAGAGTACAGAAAAATATGGGAAGAACGACGTGAATGCAGAAGAAGACAATGTGATGAAGGCTAGCGGGGCAGCAAGATTACATGGAAGAGGAAGAGGAAAGAAAATGGATCTAGCTGATGTCGAGTGTTACACATGTGGGAAAAAGGGACACATGGCCAGGACATGCCCTGACGAATCCCAGACGAGAAGAGAGTATCGAAAATGGGATACACCACATCGGGGAAGGGGACGCGGTCGAGGACGAGGCCGTGACCATATAAAGAAAGCTGATGGGGAGGCAGGACCTACATCTTTCTGTTTCTTCAAATTGAGTGACTGTCCTCCACAAATAAGAAGCAAGAAGGGTCTCATGGTCGACTGTGGCGCCACGACCCACCTGATCAACGACGCCAGAAAGTTCAAGACAGTCGACAAGAGCTTCAGGCCTGAGGACCACATGATTGAGCTTGCCGATGGAACCAAGGTGAGCGGGATGGCGAAGATGAGGGGAGACGCCGAAGTCTACTTGCTGGACAGCGAGGGACGACGAGTCAAAACAAGGCTCAAACAAGCACTTTACATCCCATCATTTCCACAAAACATTTTTTCAGTGAAATCAGCGACAGCCAACGGAGCGGAGCTACGCTTCAAGGACGGTGATAACTGGCTGGTCCACAAGGATGGTACCAAGTTCAAAATGGATGTGTATGGTAGGCTGTATTACCTTATCACAGTAGAAGATCATGTTGATGAAGTGTACGGGTGTCATGACATTCAAACATGGCATAAGATACTTGGTCATTGTAATTTTGATGATATTGCAAGATTAGAAAAGGTAGTTGAAGGGATGTCGATTAAAGGGAAACATGACAAGTCCAATCAAAACTGTGAAATATGTACACAGGGAAAGTTTACCCAAAGTAGAAACAGACAGGCAGACGCTAAAGCTACAGCTGTACTAGAACTAGTACACACAGACTTATGCGGTCCTATAGAGCCAACAGATAAAGATGGATACAGATATGCAATAGCATTTACTGATGATTACAGCGGGATGATTTTTCCATACTTTATCAAAGCGAAGAGTGACACATCAAAAGCTACAGAGAAATTCATAGCAGATGTAGCTCCATATGGAAAGATAAAGTGCATAAGGTCTGATAACGGTACAGAGTTTACCGGGCAGGAGTTCCAGTCTTTACTGAGGAGTAACGGGGTAAGGCACGAGACGAGTGCACCCTACTCACCTCATCAGAATGGAACCGCCGAAAGAGGTTGGAGAACCTTATTTGAAATGGCACGATGCATGCTATTGGAGAGTAACCTCCCAAAGCAATTATGGACATATGCTGTACAGACAGCAGCTCAAATCCGCAACAGGTGTTACAGTAAGCGTCTAGAGCAGACACCTTATTGTGTTTTCACAGGAAAAACACCTAACTTATCTAACATGGAGATATTTGGTTCCGAATGCTACGTGTATAAGCAGGATAAAAAGAAGCTGGATTCTAGATGCGAAAAAGGAGTATTTGTAGGCTATGACAAGTATAGCCCAGCATATAATGTGTATTATCCTGACACTGGAAAAGTCCTAAAACATAGGCTGGTAAAATTCATCACCAAAGGTAGTGCAGATAGCCAAACTCAGACATATTGTGATATGGGGAGTGAGATTGAGAATTATGAAGATGCACGGCCAAAGGTAGTCAAGCAGGGTCAGGGACAGCCTAATGAGAGTAAAGAGTCTAGTGTTGAGGAGACTGCTGAGGCAAAGCTACCCCAGACAGGTAGTACTCAGAGAGAACAGGGAGAAAGGAGGTATCCTATAAGAGAGAAAAAGGCTCCAGAATACTTAAAAGAGTACCAGTGTAAAGCTGAGTGTAATATTGACGATAGTGAAAATGTAGATTATTTCTACAGAGTGGCATATGATGTACCTAAAACATTTACAGAAGCTATGGACTCTAAGAAGTCAAAAATGTGGGTTGACGCAATGAAAGAGGAGATGAACTCTTTGACAGAGAATGAAACTTTCACTCTGACCCCACTGCCAAGAGGCAAACAAGCAGTGGGAGGTCGCTGGGTATATACAGTGAAAGAGAGCCCAGATGGATTAGAGACTTGTAAAGCAAGATATGTCGCAAAGGGTTATGGTCAAGTGGAAGGGATTGACTATAAAGAGACTTTTTCACCGACAGCCAACATGACGTCTGTCCGAGCATTGATGCAGGTGGCTGTACAGGAGGACCTTACCCTGCACCAAATGGATGTAAAGACTGCTTACCTACATGCTCCAATAGACTGCGAGGTATATATGGAACAACCGGAAGGTTTTGAGGTCAAGTCAAAAACAGGAGAACACTTAGTGTGTAAACTCAATAAGTCATTGTATGGTTTAAAACAGTCCGGGCGTATGTGGAACATGTTACTGCATGATCATCTTACAGAGAATGGTTTTGTCCAAAATGATGCTGATCATTGTGTCTATAGCAGAGAATCTGAGAATGAGAAAGTGATTCTGTTGGTATGGGTGGATGACCTAATCATAGCGGCGAGTAGCAACACCTTACTCAGTGATGTAAAGGAAATGTTGAAGAGAAGGTTTAAGATGAAAGATATGGGTCCACTTAAACACTTTCTGGGTATTGATTTCAAACAGAGTGAAGGAGAGATCAAAATGACTCAAAAGAAACACATAGAGAAGATGTTAGCAAAATTTGGAATGTCAGACTGCAAGCCAAGATCCACCCCATGTGAGCAAAAGTTAAACTTTGACAATGAGGGTGAAGTTATCGATTCAACTGGATATAGAGAAATAGTAGGTAGTTTGATCTACATTATGACATGTACTAGACCTGACTTGAGCTGGGTTGTTAGTAAACTATCACAACACCTAGCAGAACCAACGCAGCAGCATTGGGCTACAGCAAAGCACCTACTAAGGTACTTAAAGGGTACTATAGATCAAAAACTACACTTCCAGAAATGTGAGAAAAGCCTTCAGCTTGAGGGATATAGTGATGCTGATTGGGCAGCTGATAAAAATGATAGGAGGAGCACAACTGGATACTGTTTCAGCTTGACTGAAAATGGTCCAGTTATATCGTGGAAGAGCAGGAAACAGCCAACGGTGGCACTGTCCACCTGTGAAGCTGAGTATATGGCACTAGCAGCCACTACTCAAGAGAGTATGTACCTTGTGCAACTACTTAAAGGAATAGATAGTAGTCACCAGCATCTACCAGTCAAGATATATGAGGACAACCAAGGGGCAATAGCTTTATCTAAGAACCCAGTATGCAGACAGAGGAGCAAACACGTAGATATAAAGTACCACTTTATACGGTCTGCACAAACAGAAGGGAACATTTCTATAGAATACTGCCCTACTGCAAACATGGTAGCTGATGTTTTTACCAAGCCAGTGACAAAGGCAACATTTGAGAAGTTCAAGGGGTATTTGTTTGGAGAGTGATGTGAATTGGCAGATGTAAATAAGTTTGAAGTTTTAACACTGCCAGTATGCCAAAATGTTTTATTTTGGAGTTATGTATTATTGGTTTTTGTTTTGCCATTATAGAGAGCTATAAACATGTCTTTGAGTGGGAGTGTTAAGCGCATTTAATAATATAAATAGCAAAGCCATGTTGAATATCTTACGCAGTGACGTCATGTGCCTGCGTGCACTGAAATGGTATGTTGTGAGCATGCGCAGAATAAACGGCTCAGTGAGTTCCTGGACCAAAAGAAGTAATGGTGGTTTGTTTATTTCCTCCCGTGAATATAAAGTGCTAGGTAACCACATTGGTGACTGTTATAACGATAGACTGCTGCAGAAATGAGTAGTGCTACAGTTAGCATACCACTTATTGGTATGCTAACCTGTTTAGCTAGTTTTACAGGTATACACCAAAAGCGTTTGCTATTGTGGCACTTGACACATGTTAACTATTAGCATGTTAATGTTAGCATGTAAATATGTTAGCATTATTATGCTAGCTGTTTTGACTAATTTTTAAGGTACCGTATTTTTCGGAATATAAGTCGCAGTTTTTTTCATAGTTTGGCCGGGGGTGCGACTTATACTCAGGAGCGACTTATGTGTGAAATTATTAATACATTACCGTAAAATATCAAATAATATTATTTAGCTCATTCACGTAAGAGACTAGACATATAAGATTTCATGGAATTTAGCGATTTAGGAGTGACAGATTGTTTGGTAAACGTATAGCATGTTCTATATGTTATAGTTATTTGAATGACTCTTACCATAATATGTTATGTTACGTTAACATACCAGGCACGTTCTCAGTTGGTTATTTATGCGTCATATAACGTACACTTATTCAGCCTGTTGTTCACTAACTACCTTTATTTATTTTAAATTGCCTTTCAAATGTCTATTCTTGGTGTTGGGTTTTATCAAATAAATATCCCCAAAAAATGCAACTTATACTCCAGTGCGGCCTATATAAGTTTTTTTTCCTTCTTTGTTATGCATTTTCGGCCGGTGCGACTTATACTCCGGTGCGACTTATACTCCGGAAAAAACGGTATACACCTCAGAGTCACAAATTTTAGTACATAAGGCAAAGCTAATTGTTAGAATGCTAACTTTTCTGTTTAGCTAACTTTGCAGGTACCCTCCTCGGAGTCAGCTATTTTGGCACTTGAACCATGATAACTGTTAGCGTATGTATCATATATTTTGCTGATTATTGGTATGCTAACCTGTTTAGCCAGTTTTACAGATACACACCAAAAGTGTTTGCTATTGTGGCACTTGACACATGTTAACTATTAGCATGTTAATGTTAGCATGTAAATATGTTAGCATTAGTATGCTAGCTGTTTTGACTATTTTTTAAGGAATACACCTCAGAGTACATAAGGCAAAGCTAATTGTTAGAATGCCCACTTTTCTGTTTAGCTAATTTTGCAGGTACCTTCCTCAGGGTCAGCTATTTTGGCACTTGACGCATGTTTACTGTTAGCACGGTAACGTTAACATGTAAACCGGCTAATGTTAGCAAAGTAGCTTTTTTGGCTGAATGTTGCATGCTAACGATAGCATGCTAGCTAATTTTACACGTAAATACCGCAGTGTCAGCCATTTTGGCGCTTGACTTTTGTTGACTGTTAGCATTCTAATGCTAGCATGTTGTTATTAGCACGTTAGCATTTTTTTTTTCTCAAATCTTGCAGATATACACCTATAAGAGTCATTTATTTTGGTACCTGACACATGCTTACTGTTAGAAAGGTCATGTTAGCATTTAAGCTTTTTCAGAAAATACTCACAATTTCTACCTAAATGTATATTTCTAGTATGTATCTCACATTTTTTTCTGCCTCTAAAAACTTGAATTATCCTCTATAAAATGTGTTTTGTGTTATCATTTTTGGGTGTCTGGAACAGATTAATTGGATTTAATTTGAGTTTTTCATACGAGTTGGTCGTCGTCGGAACGGAATAACAACAAAAACCGAGGTATCAGTGTACTACATTTCTTAGTGTACTACATTTCTTAGACTATAAACCGCTCCTTTTTTTTCACACTTTGAATCCTGTGGCTTAAAAAATGGTGCAACTAATTTATGGATTTTTCTCCGCGAACAGCCATAATGTTTTGTATTTAACAAATAGTCGTCATAAAACACCTGCAGAGAAAAGGTGTGTTATTGTTGGTGCTACGGCACTATCTTTTCTACAAGTCTACAGTATTTCCTTCTCTTTCCTTGAACCAGAAGTACAAGTGCAACATTTGTAACTTTTACAATATAACTAATACAATGTATACTTACCAGGGGTGTAACGGTACGTGTATTTGTATTGAACCGTTTCGGTACGGGGGTTTCGGTTCGGTTCGGAGGTGTACCGAACGAGTTTCCACATGAACATATAAAGTAGCCGCCTAAGCTAAAGTCTTAACAAGCTGCTCCACTTCCTTCTGCCTGTCTCTGTTAGTACTCTACACAGCACCCAGCATTGTCCCACCCAACAACCATCTGATTGGTTACACACAGAGTGGTAACAGCCAATCAGCAGTGCATATTCAGAGCGGTACCAGCCAATCAGCAGTGCGTATTCAGAGCGCATGTAGTCAGTGCTCCAGCGTCGAGCAGGTAGGTGTTTAGCAGGTAAGCATCAGGCAGCGGACTCTCCCCAAATTATAATAAACACCTCCCAGTCAACTACTAGTAACATCACTATGAGCCCGTTGACGTTCTAGAAATATAAACGGCAGATCAGCTCGCTCGCAGTCCTGGCTTGAGGTGAAGGCTAATTCGCTTTTAGCGTAACATTAGCTCATTTTGCGGTGTGTGGGTGTGTGTGCGTGTGTGTGTGTGTGTGTGTTACGGACAGCAAAGCCCTGTCTGTCTGTTATTTCACTTTACCTTTTTCTGTGTTGATTGAGCTGTGTTGAAGCAGCAAAAAAGGACATTATGTTAAATGAAGAGTTTCTGTCTCTGACAGTTGATATAATAATGTAACTGCATCATTAAGCCTACATGAACTCCATGGTGTTCAGGGATAAATAGTCTCTCCTATTGCTATTGCACTATTTTTTCAGCAATAGTTACATTAATCATTAGTAATGGAGCAGCCTAGTTTTGAATGGCAGGGTCCCTGCTATCACATGTTGATAAAAATATAACATTTACATAATAAAAATCAACTACAAGCTTCCCAAATGCTGTAATAAATTAAGCGTGATGAGTTGACTTGAAGCTGTTGAATGTTGCACTTTTTATATGTAGAAGAAAAGTTTTGTCATTTTATTTTATCCGAGCAACAACTTGAGGCAGTTTAATGTTGATTAACGTGGGCAGAATTATTATAGTGTTCCCAATGTTAAAAGGATAAAGCCATTGTTTACAAATTTGGTAAATAAATAACCAAAAAATGTATATTTTGTTGTTTTCTTACTGTACCGAAAATGAACCGAACCGTGAATTTTAAACTGAGGTACATACCGAACCGAACCGACATTTTTGTGTACCGTTATACCCCTAATACTTACTAAACCATCCCATGTGTGATGTCTGTAGGAGGGTTTTCATGCATATTTGTATGTGCTATTGTAATGTAATCAAGCCAGCGTGGTTCAAATTGTAAGAACAAAGTAGTAGCTTATTGTCTGGTATTTACAGTAAAATACAAAACCCAAAACCAGTGAAGTTGGCACGTTAAGTAAATTATAAATAAAAACAATATACAATGATTTGCAAATCCTTTTCAACCTATATTCAATTGAATAGACTGCAAAGATAAGATATTTATTGTTCAAACTGGTAAACTTTGTTATTTTTTGCAAATATTAGCTCATTTGAAATTTGATGCCTGCAACATGTTTCAAAAAAGCTGGCACAAGTGGCAAAAAGACTGACAAAGTTGAGGAATGCTCATCAAACACTTATTTGGAACATCCCACAGGTGAACAGGCTAATTGGGAACAGGTGGGTGCCATGATTGGGTATAAAAGCAGTTTCCATGAAATGCTCAGTCATTCACAAACAAGGATGGGGTGAGGGTCACCACTTTGTCAACAAATGCGTGAGCAAATTGTCCAACAGTTTAAGAACAACATTTCTCAACAAGCTATTGCAAGGAATTTAGGGATTTTACCATCTACGGTCCGTAATATCATCAGAAGGTTCAGAGAATCTGGAGAAATCACTGCATGTAAGCGATGATATTACGGACTTTGCATCAGTGTGTAAAGGATATCACCACATTGGCTCAGGAACACTTCAGAAAACCACTGTCAGTAACTACAGTTGGTCGCTACATCTGTAAGTGCAAGTTAAAACTCTACTATGCAAAGCGAAAGCCATTTATCAACAACACCCAGAAACGCTGCTGGCTTGCTGGGCATGAGCTCATCTAAGATGGACTGATGCAAAGTGGAAAAGTGGTCTGTGGTCTGACGAGTCCACATTTTAAATTGTTTTTGGAAACTGTGGACGTCGTGTCCTCCGGAACAAAGAGGAAAAGAACACTCCGGATTGTCATGGGGGTGTATTAGTGCCCAAGGCATGGGTAACTTACACATATGTGAAGGCACCATTACTTCTGAAAGGTACATACAGGTTTTGGAGCAACATATGTTGCCATCCAAGCAACGTTATCATGGACGCCCCTGCTTATTTCAGCAAGACAATGCCAAGCCACGTGTTACAACAGTGTGGCTTCATAGTAAAAGAGTGCAGGTACGAGACCCCATTGGAGACTGTTGAACAACTTAAAGGCCTACTGAAACCCACTACTACCGACCACGCAGTCTGATAGTTTATATATCAATGATGAAATCTTAACATTGCAACACATGCCAATACGGCCGGGTTAACTTATAAAGTGCAATTTTAAATTTCCCGCTAAACTTCCGGTTGAAAACGTCTATGTATGATGACGTATGCGCGTGACGTCAATCGTTGAAACGGAAGTATTCGGACACATTGTATCCAATACAAAAAGCTCGGTTTTCATCGCAAAATTCCACAGTATTCTGGACATCTGTGTTGGTGAATCTTTTGCAATTTGTTTAATGAACAATGAAGACTGCAAAGAAGAAAGCTGTAGGTGGGATCGGTGTATTAGCGGCTGGTTGCAGCAACACAACCAGGAGGACTTTGACTTGGATAGCAGACGCGCTATCCGACGCTAGCCGCCGACCGCATCTATGATCGGGTGAAGTCCTTCGTCGCTCCGTCGATCGCTGGAACGCAGGTGAGCACGGGTGTTGATAAGCAAATGAGGGCTGGCTGGCGTAGGTGGATAGCTAATGTTTTTAGCATAACTCTGTGAGGTCCCGTTGCTAAGTTAGCTTCAATGGCGTCGTTAGCAACAGCATTGTTAAGCTTCGACAGGCTGGAAAGCATTAACCATGTCCATGGTTTAATAGTATTGTTGATTTTCTGTCTATCCTTCCAGTCAGGGGTTTATTTCTTTTGTTTCTATCTGCATTTAAGCACAATATCACGTTAGCTCCGTAGCTAAAGTGCTTCACCGATGTATTGTCGTGGAGATAAAAGTCACTGTAAATGTCCATTTCGCGTTCTCGACTCTCATTTTCAAGAGGATATAGTATCCGTGGTGGTTTAAAATACAAATCCGTGATCCACAATAGAAAAAGGAGAGAGTGTGGAATCCAATGAGCCAGCTTGTACCTAAGTTACGATCAGAGCGAAAAAAAATGCGTCCTGCACTGCACTCTAGTCCTACACTCTCAGGTTCCTCATCCACGAATCTTTCATCCTGGCTCAAATTAATGGGGTAATCGTCGCTTTCTCGGTCCGAATCGCTCTCGCTGCTGGTGTAAACAATGGGGAAATGTGAGGAGCCTTTCAACCTGTGACGTCACGCTACTTCCGGTACAGGCAAGGCTTTTTTTTATCAGCGACCAAAAGTTGCGAACTTTATCGTCGATGTTCTCTACTAAATCCTTTCAGCAAAAATATGGCAATATCGCGAAATGATCAAGTATGACACATAGAATGGATCTGCTATCCCCGTTTAAATAAAAAAAAAAAAATCATTTCAGTAGGCCTTTAAACTGTACATCAAACAAGAATGGGAAAGAATTCCACCTGAAAAGCTTCAAAAATGTGTCTCCTCAGTTCCCAAACGTTTACTGAGTGTTGTTAAAAGGAAAGGCCATGTAACACAGTGGTAAAAATGCCCCTGTGCCAACTTTTTTGCAATGTGTTGCTGCCATTAAATTATAGTTAATGATTATTTGCAACATAAAATTAAGTTTCTCAGTTCGAACATTAAGTATCTTGTCTTTGCAGTCTATTCAATTGACTATAAGTTGAAAAGGATTTGCAAATCATTGTATTCTGTTTTTATTTACCATTTACACAACGTACCAACGTCTTGGGTTTTGTACATTTATAAAAGTAGCTCAGGGGCATGATGAATGTGGAGAAAAATTGTGTAATTGTTAAATATTCATGAAGCAAACTTCAAAAATAAAACATATTTTTATAGACTCAAATGTTTGTTTTATTTCTAAGTTGGCGTAAAGCTGTGTCCGTCTGAACTTATTTCCCATGCTGCAGCCTTTCTTAATGCATTTAGGATGGCTCTCGCTTCCAATGTTCCACTTTGACCGCCAACTGTCCTTTTTAAGCCGGCCCTCAGTGTGACGGCACAGACGGATTCCACACAGCCTAGCTCACATCAACTTGTTCCCACCATGGACCTGAAAATCCTGTTTACAGCCTCACTTGTTATTCTAGGAGCAGCCCTCGCTATCTCGCTGGCAGACGGCACAGCGCAGTGCAAAATTAAGTGGTAATATGGATTTATATTTCTTTCTATTTCACCTTTTTTTTTTACATTGGAATTATTGAGTAAAGTATAACATGTCAGCATATAATCAATTATTATGTGTGTGTGTGTGTGTGTGTGTGTGGGGGGGGGGGGGTAGGTGTTATGGTGATTTATTGCTAAATAAATATTTGAGTTCACAGGAAAGAAAAAAGGTAAGTAATATATACAAAACCCCAAATTGTTGTGTAAATCGTAAATAAAAACATAATGCAATTATTTTTTTTGCAAATAATCATTAACTTAGAATTTAATGGCAGCAACACATTGCAAAAAAGTTGTCACAGGGGCATTTTTACCACTGTGTTACATGGCCTTTCCTTTTAACAACACTCAGTAAACGTTTGGGAACTGAGGAGTTCAATGCAGTAACGCCTGAGGGATCGAAGGTCACAGGCATTCAATGTTGGTTTTCAGCTTACTTGCAGTGATTTCTCCAGATTCTGGGTGTTGTTGATAAATAGCTTTCGCTTTGCATAGTAGAGTTTTAACTTGCACTTACAGATGTAGCGAGCAACTGTAGCTACTGACAGTGGTTTTTTGAAGTGTTCCTGAGCCCACGTGGTGATAGCCTTTACACACTGATGCAGTACCCCCTGAGGGATCAAAGGTCCGTAATATCATCGCTTACGTGCAGTGATTTCTCCAGATTCTCTGAACCTTCTGATGATATTACGGACCGTAGATGGTAAAATCCCTAAATTCCTTGCAAAAGCTGGTTGAGAAATGTTGTTCTTAAACTGTTGGACAATTTGCTCACGGATTTGTTGACAAAGTGGTTACCCTCGCCCCATCCTTGTTTGTGAATGACTGAGTATTTCATGGAAGCTGCTTTTATACCCAATCATGGCACCCACCTGTTCCCAATGAGCCTGTTCACCTGTGGGATGTTCCAAATAAGTGTTTGATGAGCATTCCTCAACTTTCTCAGTCTTTTTTGCCACTTGTGCCAGCTTTTTTGAAACATGTTGCAGGCATCAAATTCCAAATGAGCTAATATTTGCAAAACATAACAAGGTTTACCAGTTCGAACGTTAAGTATCTTGTCTTTGCAGTCTATTCAATTGAATATAGGTTGAAAAGGATTTGCAAATCATTGTATTCTGTTTTTATTTACCATTTACTCAACGGGCCAACTTCACTGGTTTTGGGTTTTGTAAAAAAAAATATAAATAAATAAAAGGATGTACAAATAGCTGTTTGTAAAGGTAAGGAATAAAAATAAAAGAAAAAAAACTATAACTATATTGGTAAAATAAGGGAGTTTTGTATAAATGTGCACAATTTATAAAGATGTTATAGTGAATCATACTGTAGCAATAGTACCACCATAATGACCAACATTAAAATACAGCAGCGCAGTAGGTCTAAGTATTCATTAAAAACAAGACACAGGTTTTATTCAACAATAATATTTACTATTTTTGGCCACTGTTTTATTACACACCGTTTGAACAGTAACACTGTGTTTGACTATTTAATTTATTCTACGGCGTGCCACCAGATGGAGCCACCAGTGGCACACTAGTGGCACCCGTGCCACAGTGTGAGAATCCCTGGCATAGAGTACACACATCTGTTTATAAAAGCAAACACAAAGTGATAAAAATAACCTAAAAATGAAACCAAAAACTATTTCTAAATTTGTGGAATCAGCGATTATTGTAAAATTATGACAAATAAATCCGATTCTGGTTGTCATGTATGGTAGACAGTAATATTTTATTCCAAAGCACCCCCCATACAACTTGTTGTTTTATTCATGTAAAGTTTTCGTACTTTTTAAATCAAACTTGAATTTAATTTGATGCATGCTTGGACTACAATATGGACAATAAATGTGTTCAATAATTTTTTGAATAATTTATTAAAATTCAATTTTGACTTTACATCGTAGATTTATAAAAATCCGCAACTCCGTTCGGGATTTTGTCACAGTACCAGTCCAGCACCAACAATGCGCACTACAAGGGACAATTTGCCATTGTATTATTACATTTTGATAAGAAGCGCCCAGCTATTTATTAATTGGTATTTTACATGCACTGTTTGATACATATTTCATTAATGCCCACAAAAAAAACAGTATTTTCCGCTTCATCCCTGCACATGACAGTGTTCAGTTCGGTTCCGGTTTATTTCGAACATGCATACGATGCAATGTAATGCATCACGTGGTTCCAGTCTGAAAAGGAGTAGGAAGAAACTTATTTGATCCGACTCCTTTTCATACCATAGCAATTCTATGCCATTTCCGTGTTCTCTGTAACAGAAAACTGAATAAATAAAAAATAAATAAATAATATAAGTGTCTTTATATTATCTTTATGTAGTCAGTAAACAAGTATTTAAAACAAATAATCTTTAACGCACAAAAAAAAAGGGTTCAAGATGTTCATCATAATTCTTGTTCTGTGTACTTTGTAAACACTTGTAGTTTGAACAGTCTCTTGAACTGAATCATATTGGTGCTTTGTTTGATTTCTTTGATTAATCCGTTCCATAATTTAATTCCACATACTGATATGCTAAAGGTTATAAGTGTTGTACGAGCATACAAATGTTTTTAAATTAGAGTTTCCTCTAAGGTTATATGTCTCCTCTTTTGTTGGGAAGAATTGTTGTACATTCTTGTACAACATTTTAGCTGTTTGCAAATGCACCCAATCATTGAATTTCAGTAGTTTCGATTCAATAAATAAAGGGTTTGAATGTTCTCTACATCCAACATTATGTAATATTCTAACTAATCTTTTTTGTAACACCGTTAGTGAATGAAGCGCACATTTGTAGTTGTTCCCCCATATTTCTACACAATAACTCAGATATGGTCACACTAGCGAGCAGTAGAAAATATGAAGTGATTTTTGGTCTAGAACATCGTTTGCTTTATTCATTATTGACGTGTTTCGTGCTACTTTATGTTGTATTTTTTTTTTACATGAGATTTCCAGTTCATTTTATCATCTATTATTACACCCAAAAATATGTTTACCTTTACCCTTTCAATGTCTACTCCGTCTATCTGTATTTGTGTTTGACTTTCTCTTCTACTGTTACCAAATAGCATTATTTTAGTCTTACTAAAATTCAAAGATAGTCTGTTTTTGTCAAGCCATCTTTTTAATTTGTTTAATTTGTATTAAAAGTTAAAGTTAAAGTACCAATGATTTTTACACACATTAGGTGTGGCGAAATTATTCTTTGCATTTGACCCATCACCCTTGATCACCCCCTGGGAGGTGAGGGGAGCAGTGGGCAGCAGCGGTGGCCGCGCCCGGGAATCATTTTTGGTGATTTAACCCCCAATTCCGACCCTTGATGCTGAGTGCCAAGCAGGGAGGTATTATTACTGGTGACGGAGCAGGACGGGGCTAGGAATATGTTTGCAGTTAAATTTTGATAAGAAACGTCCAGCTACTTATTAATTGGTATTTTACATGCACTTCTTCACGCACAGCGGGTCCTTCCCCACAGCGTATATAACCTGCTCATCGGGAAGGGTTTGATACTTATTTCATTAATGGCCACAAAAATAGCATTATTTTCCCCACAGGGTGGTGCAAATCTAAACATATTGTTGATTTATTACACTCAAAACTTGACATTGTTATTTTTTTGTAAAGGAGAATGTTGTATTGAATAATTGAATACCTACGCCGAACTGTGTGCAAAGAGCTCAAAAATACATCCGTAAAAAGCTGGCAAAATAATGAATATATTTGTTTGTATATTTTTACTTCATGCATGCATTGTACGTGTCTATTCCATTAGTTTCGTTTCTTTTTGTATCTCGTTTGATGTTTGATGACATTCGCCACAGTGCGTTGCAGAGCGGAATCTTTGCAGATAACGTCGCCATGCATGAAACAACTTTCATGTGCTCCAGCGTGAATCCATTCATGAACCAATTAAACCGTGTTCAGCATGGCGCCAAGTGAGGCGACCCCTGAAGATTTATTTCACCTTACATTTTTGCCACATTGCCAGCAAGTATTTATACCAGCATTTTGTGTGGCGTGTCGTCCCGTGTAACATACGTGTTGGACGAGGTATTTACTTAATTTCTTAATCAGGACTCACGAGCAATGTTTTGTTTTTACACATCATGGTTATCACATTTGTATGATTAGTGCGGTCCATCACGTTTGCGGTTCACATCCACTCCATAAAGGCATGAATCATTTCTATTTTCAATTGTGCTTTTTCTAAGATGGTCATTTAGAAAAAAAAAAGTGCACAAGTTTATATTTATTTGAGATTTTGTCGAATTTACACATGGTCAAAATGATACATACTACCCTATTTTCCGGACCATAGGGCGCACCAGATTATGAAGCGCACTGCCAATGAATGGTCAATTTTCTATCTTTTTTCATTTATAAGGCGCACTGTATTATAAGGCGCATTATAGGAGTCATATTATTTATTTTTTCTAAATTAAAAACACTTCCTTGTGACCAAAGAACCACCATTACATGCAGGCCTGGCCCTAACCAATCTGTTGTAAGAAATAATATTTCTATTAAATAGGCTTTACTTTGCATTTCAATTAGCGTGGGATTATTTTTTAAATTTAGAAATTGTAGTGGATGTCCCTTATGGGCATCCGTAGTTGTGTATGTATGTTCGGGGCATGCGCAGTTGGTTCAGTAAAGTCTACACCACTGAAGTGGACAGCAGTGTGTGTGTCACTGATTTCTACATGGTGTCAGAAGTGTCCAAACAACCGCGCCAAGTTATTAAATGTGTCAGAGAGGACATATAAAGACTTATGCCGACGGCGAAAGGTAGTGTTTTTGTTTATTAGTACGAGTTAATTAGTTCGTTCCCAAGTTAGCTATCACAATGAGTGAAGGCAATGCACCGGCGCTTCCCGCCCATGGAGACAACTTTCAAGTTAGCCCGCCAGAAAAGTTAGACTGCGGAGACGGGAAGAAATGGCCGAGATGGAGCAAAAGATTCGAGAGGTATCGAGTGACGTCAGGACTGGACAAGAAAGGGGACGCTTTCCAGGTCAACACGCTGATGTACTTCATGGGAGAGGATGCGGAGGACATTTTGGATGCTTCTCCATTGACATCGGATCAAAAACAGAACTATGCTGCAGTGATAAAAAGTTTCAGTGATTATTTTGTTGGGAGACACAATGTCATATTCGAGCGCGCGCAGTTTAATGTACGGAAACAGGAGCCTGGTGAGTCGGCAGATAGCTTTATAACAGCAATACATAAACTGGCTGAACACTGTAACTTTGGAGTGCTTCGGGAGGAGTTAATACGTGACCGCATAGTAGTAGGGATAAGGAATATCGCTCTGTCAGAAAAGTTACAAATTGATGCTGATTTAACTTTACAAAAAGCTATAAGCCAGGTTAAACAGTCAGAGATGGTTAAACAGCAACAGCCTGTGATGCGGGGTGAGTCTCCACAGGCAGAGGAGAGGAGAGAGGTTGATGCTATCTCACGTCCATTTAGAAGACAGGAAATGCAGGGACACAAACAACACGGCCAGGCGAGATCAAGACAAACAGAGACTGTAAGTAGTTCAGAGAGATGTCAGAAATGAGGAAGGGACCCCCATAACTGGAAGGAGTGCCCAGCTAACAATGCGGAATGCAGGAAGTGCCGCAAACGAGGACATTTTGCCGCAGTGTGTCGTTCCATGCAGCCTGTGCATGAAGTACAGGACGAACTGCAACAGGATTCCCTCTTTATGGGTGAGCTAAGAGGGCACAACTCAGGCTGGCACACAGACATTGAACTTAATGGAGAGGTAATCTCCTTCAAAATTGACACAGGTGCAGCGGTCACCGCGATCCCCACCAATCTGTATAAATACAGCAGAGATGGCCCCTTGATGCAAACAACCAAGAGACTATATGGCCCCAATAACATTGTACTACAAGTTGCGAGGCAGGTAAAATGTCAGCTTAAGAGTAAAAATGGTACAGTCACCCAGCCCGTGTTCGTGGTGGACTTATTGGTCAGACCCCTACTAGGCCTTCCAGCTGTAGAGGCCCTGCGGCTGGTGGAGCGAGTAGATGAAGTAGAGGATCCAGGGGAAACATTTAAAAACAGGTTTCCCACAGTGTTTGCTGGTCTAGGTAGGCTCCATGGGGACTACAGCATTCGATTGAAGGAGTATGCGAGGCCCTGTGCACTCACGACACCACGCAGGGTGCCGATTCCTCTGACAGAGAAAGTAAAGGAGGAGTTAGAGAGGATGGAAAAGATGGGGGTCATTTCGAGGGTAGAAAGGCCAACAGCATGGTGTGCAGGCATGGTGCCCGTAGTTAAACCTAATGGGAAAATCAGAATCTGTGTGGATCTGACCAGACTTAATGAGGCAGTATGTAGGGAGAGGCACATATTGCCATCAGTAGAGCAGTCACTGGCACAGTTAGACAGAGCAAAGGTATTCACCAAGCTGGATGCCCGGTCTGGTTTTTGGCAGATTCCCTTGGCAGAAGAAAGCAGAGAACTTACAACATTTGTAACCCCCTGTGGCCGCTTTTGTTTCAATGTCCTACCATTTGGAATTAGCTCAGGGCCAGAACACTTTCAACGCCGCATGTCGCAGCTCTTAGAAGGACTGACAGGGGTTGTTTGTCATGCTGACGACATATTGGTGTGTGGGGTGGACCGGGAACAGCATGATGAGAGGCTGACAGCGGTGCTCTCCAGACTTCAGGATGCTGGGCTCACCCTAAATGAAAAATGTGCATTCGCACAGCCAGAGTTAGTGTTTGTGGGACACAAAATCAATGGCGAGGGCATAGCACCGGACCCTGAAAAAGTCAGAGCAATCACAGACATGTCTACTCTACAAAATGTAGCAGATGTGAGAAGGTTTCTAGGCATAGCAACATACATGGGTAAATTTTTGCCTTTTTTCACAGACATAACCAAACCGTTACGAGACTTGTTAGCAAAAGAGAGTGAGTGGGTATGGGGAGAAGTGCAACAGGCCGCATTTGAAAAAGTGAAAAGGGAGCTGGCCTCAGACAGGGTGCTGGCACAGTACAGGCCAGGTGCCAAAACAAGAGTGTCCGCGGACGCTTCTTCTTTTGGGCTCGGGGCAGTTCTCACTCAGATGCAAGAGAACAAAGAGTGGCGACCAATAGCATACATATCACGCAGTCTCTCTGATGCTGAAGAGAGATATGCACAGGTAGAAAAGGAGGCGCTTGCAGTTACATGGGCATGCGAAAGGCTCAGCTCATACCTAATAGGCCTGCAGTTCACCCTAGAAACAGACCACAAGCCACTGTTAGCTCTGTTAGGAACAAAGGCACTGGATGACCTACCTCCGAGAATCCAGCGCTTTCGCCTCAGGCTCCTCAGGTACTCATACCAAATAGTACATGTCCCAGGGAAAGCATTGATAACGGCAGATGCGTTATCACGCGCACCCATCGTGCGCACACTCACAGAAGATGAAAGGGAGCTAGAAGGGGAGGTGAAGGTGTTTGTGGAATCAGGGCAACAGTGCCTACCTGCATCTAAGGCAAAACTACAACAGATTAGAGATGCACAAGAGCAGGACTCCATATGCAGACGGCTTAGAGAGCTAGGCAAAAGGGTGTGGCCCAGACAGGAAGAGCTGCCAGAGCAGCTAAAGCCCTACTGGACGTACCAGGGCGAACTATACTGTGCAGGAGAACTTTTAATGAAAGGTCAGAGGATTGTGATTCCTGAGACTATGCAGGCAGAAATGCTGGCCCGTGCATGAAGGTCATATGGGTATATCTAAATGCAAAGCAAGAGCAGAGCAGTCAGTGTGGTGGGTGGGCATAACGAGTCAAATAACTAAAATGGTGGCACAGTGTGTAACATGTATTAAAAGCCAATCACAGCATCCTGAGCCCATGATCCCATCAGCACTGCCCCAGCGCCCCTGGCAAAAGGTGGGGGTGGATATGTTTTACCTGAAAGGCAGCTCATACCTGTTTGCAGTGGACTATTATTCGAGATACATTGACATTGAGAAAACCCCAATTACCACATCTAAGGGGATTATCAATACACTTAAAGCCATGTTCTGCAGGCACGGAGTCCCAGAGGTGCTACGGAGTGACAATGGTCCACAGTTCTCATCAGCAGAGTTCACAGCCTTCGCCAGAGATTATGACTTTTCGCACGTGACTAGTAGCCCTTACTTCAGCCAGAGTAACGGAGAGGCGGAGAGGGCTGTCAAGACGGTAAAATTGTTGTTACTTAAGAATGAGGAGGACCCATACAGGGCAATGTTAGCATATAGAGTCACACCATTGCACCATGGACTGTCACCAAGCGAGCTCCTGATGGGAAGGCGTCTCCGCTCGCCGCTGCCACAAGCGCCATCCAACCTCAAACCACAGCGGCCTAGAACAAAGGCCTTCGAGAAAAAGGACTATCAGCTGAAATGCACACAGGCTCAGAACTTTGACAGCAGACACCGGGCCACACAAAAGCCTGAGCTGAGGTCTGGACAGTCAGTATGGATATCTCCCTCAAAACAAACAGCTACAGTGATCAGGAAGGCTGACACGCCACGCTCCTATGTGGTCGACACTGGAGCAGAGGAGGTGAGGAGAAACAGGGCTCACCTTCAGGCTCTCCCTGAGCCACAGCTCCAGCCACAGTTGGCCCCACAAGAGCCACCAACCCCACAAAAGGAACACAGAACAGAGAGGGAAGCAACACCAGGTACACCAATCAGAGAGCAGGTAACCCAGACACCGAAAGCAAGAGATGCTCCAAGACGGCAGGTAAAGCCACCGGGGTGGCTTAAAGACTATGTCTCATGAAAGGACAGGACATAACGAAACACATCTTGTGTAATAAAAAAAAATAAAAAAAGGCAATTACTGTTTGACTGTAAGTTGGCAACACTGTTGTTGTTTTGTGTTGTTGTTGTTTTTTTCTTTCTCAGGGAGAAAAGAGGATGGTAAGGAATTTGTTATGCAATTCTCATACATAATGCCTTTATAGGGTGTTAGGCTGATTCATTATAAATGGTGATGCTTATTTATAAATACATTGCAATGATTGTTCATTCCTTGTTGTACATTGGAGAAGGGGAGATGTAGTGGATGTCCCTTATGGGCATCCGTAGTTGTGTATGTATGTTCGGGGCATGCGCAGTTGGTTCAGTAAAGTCTACTCTACTGAAGTGGACAGCAGTGTGTGTGTCACTGATTTCTACAGAAATAATAGTACCAACTTTTTCTTTTTCTTTTTTTTTTTTCTCCAACATTTGTGGCACTGGCGTGGCGCCCCCTGATGGACGGCGCCCTTAGCATTTGCCTATACGGCCTATGCCTCGGGCCGGCCCTGATTACATGTTATGTAGACATAACATGTAATGGTGGTTCTTTGGTCAAATTGTTGCATAGATGATGTTTTACAGATCATCTTCAAGCCGCTTTCTGACAGTCGCTTCAGGATGCGCCGTTTTGTGGGCGGTCTTATTTATGTGGCTCACCTTCGGCAGCATTTTCTCCCCGTCATCTTTGTTGTGGCGGTGTAGCGTGCAAGGACGGGGGTGGAAGAAGTGTCAAAAGATGGAGCTAACTGTTTTAATGACATTCAGACTTTACTTAAAGCAATAACAGAGCAGCATCTCCTCAACCGTGGCTCACTAGTGCAACAACAACGCCGGAAATGTGTCCCGTGAAAAAACGTCCGACCGGGACTCTCTAATAACTAAAGTTCCTTGGGTGAATTATGTAAACTCACTACACCGGTATGTTTTAGCACTTTCATGGCGAGTTTACTGACAGATATAAGTAAGAACTTTACACTACTTTATATTAGAAATGGCAACAGCGGAGGATGAATGTCCCATAACAAGAAGATAGAGAAAAAGAAGAAGCTTATGGACTACGGTGTCGACTACAATGGCGGAGGCGCACAATTTTTCAGGACTTATGCAGTTCCTAAATACAGATCAGCAGGTACATGAAGGTAAGAAAAGTTGCTTTTGTGTAATATTGCGAAAATGGTAAATGGGTCGTACTTGTATAGCGCTTTTCTACCTTTTTTTAAGGAACTCAAAGCGCTTTGACACTATTTTCCACATTCACCCATTCACACACTGATGGCGGGAACTGCCATGCACGGCGCTAACCAGACCCATCAGGAGCAAGGGTGAAGCGTCGTGCTCAAGGACACAACGGACGTGACTAGCACGGTAGAAGGTGGGGATTGAACCAGTAACCCTCTGATTGCTGGCACAGTCCCTCTCCCAACTTTGCCACACCGTCCCCACAAACACCAGATAATATGTCTTTCCGAATACACACACCATAATAATACTCGTATGTTGAAGCACAGTACAATCCATCAAGCGGTGGGGCTTCACAGCTTACCAAAGTCGTACTAAAACATTTTGATAGATTTTTGAGTGCCGTGTGTAATGTTCTATATTTTCAATGGAACATATAAAATGTTGGTGTTGCTTACTCTTACTTGCCAACCTTGAGACCTCCGAATTCGGGAGATGTGGTGGGTTGAGGTGGGGGGGTTGAGGTGGGCAGGGTTGGGGGGGGGCGGGGTTTGGTGGTAGAGAGGGGTGTATATTGTAGCGTCCCGGAAGAGTTAGTGCTGCAAGTGGTTCTGGGTATTTGTTCTGTTGTGTTTATGTTGTGTTATGGTGCGGATGTTCTCCCGAAATGTGTTTGTCATTCTTGTTTGGTGTGGGTTCACAGTGTGACGCATATTTGTAACAGTGTTAAAGTTGTTTATACGGTCACCCTCAGTGTGACCTGTATGCCTATTGATCAAGTATGCCTTGCATTGTCACGTGTGTGTAGAAGCCGCATATATTATGTGACTGGGCCGGCACGCTGTTTGTAAAAAGGAAAAGCGGACGTGACGACAGGTTGTAGAGGACACCAAAGGCAGTGCCTTTTAGGCACGCCCCCAATATTGTTGTCCGGGTGGAAATCGGGAGAAATTCGGGAAAATGGTTGCCCCGAGAGATTTTCGGGAGGGGCACTGAAATTCGGGAGTCTCCCGGGAAAATCGGGAGGGTTGGCAAGTATGTGCTTACAGTGTGACTGCCATCTACTGGTCGCACTTATAATTTCACCATGTATGAAGTAAAATAGCTTCCAGGTCGGTAAGCAAAAACAGAAATATTCCGTACATTAGGCACACGGGGATATAAGGCGCACTGTCGAGTTTTGAGAGAAAAAAATAATTTTAAGTGCACCTTATAGTCTGGAAAATACGGTAGTTCAAATATACAGTACATACATACATACATATATGGCAGGCCTATTCACATCTGGCCCGCCAAAGCTTTTCATTTGGCCCACCATCACCCAAATAAGCTTGATGATCATGTATGCAGTACTCGCGCCACCCCAGCAGGGGGAAACAGCAAGGCAAATGTCTCACAGTAAAGCAGCAGTGGGGTGAAGAAGATTACATATTCAACCCTGGGAAAACAACGGCTAGACAACAAAGTATGAATGTTCTACCGAGCAAGTGCTGGAGTCATTGTAATTCAAAAGAAGGAATTTCAATCCAACAAAAACCAGATCTTCTGTTTCTTAACTAGCTGCACACGCTGGAATCAAGTATTGAGGGCAGAATTATGAATTTAAAACTTTCCTCCAGAAGGTCTAATCTTTGTCCATGTGGTGTCAGCTGAAACAAAAATTAATCTGTTTGGCCACAATACCCAGCAATATGTTTGGAGGAGAAAAGGTGAGGCCTTTAATCCCAGGAACACCACGCCTACCATCAAGCATGGAGGTGTTAGTATTATGTTCTGAGCCTGTTGTGCTGCCAATGGAACTGGTACTTTACAGAGAGTAAATGGGACAATGAAAAAGGAGGATTACCTCCAAATTCTTCAGGACAACGTAAAATCATCAGCCCGGAGGTTGGGTCTTGGGTGCAGTTGGGTGTTCCAACAGGACAATGACCCCAAACACACGTCAAAAGAAGTAAAGGAATGGCTACATCAGACTAGAATTAAAGTTTTGAATGGCCTTCCCAAAGTCCTGACGTAAACGAGTGGTCAAAAATTCAACCAGAAACTTGCCAGAAGCTTGTGGATGGCTACCAAAAGCGCCTTATTGCAGTGAAATTTACCAAGGGACATGTCACCAAATATTAGCATTGCTGTATGTATACTTTTGACCCAGCAGATTAGGTCACATTTTCAGTAGACCCATAATAAATTCTTAAAAGAACCAAACTTCATAAAATGTTTTTTTGTGACAAACAAGTATGATCTCCAATCACTCTATCACAACAAAATAAGAGTTGTAGAAATTATTGGAAACTCAAGACAGCCATGACATTATGTTCTTTACAAGTGTATGTAAACTTTTGACCACAACTGTATATATGTATGTATGTATATCCGTCCATTCATCCAGCTTCTTCCGCTTATCCGAGGTCGGGTCGCGGGGGCAGCAGCCTAAGTAGGGAAGCCCAGACTTCCCTCTCCCCAGCCACTTTGTCTGTCTCTTCCCGGGGGATCCCGAGGCGTTCCCAGGCCAGCCGGGAGACATAGTCTTCCCAACGTGTCCTGGGTCTTCCCCGTGGCCGCCTACCGGTCGGACATGCCCTAGACACCTCCCTAAAGAGGCGGTCGGGTGGCATCCTGACCAGATGCCCGAACCACCTCATCTGGCTCCTCTTGATGTGGAGGAGCAGCGACTTTACTTTGAAGTCTCCCCGGATGGCAGACCTTCTCACCCTATCGCTAAGGGAGATCCCTGCCACCCGGCAGAGGAAACTCATTTCGGCCGCTTGTACCCGTGATCTTGTTTCGGTCACAACCCAAAGCTCATGACCATAGGTGAGGATCGGAATGTAGATCGACTGGTAAATTGAGAGCTTTGCCTTCCGGCTCAGCTCCTTCTTCACCACAACGGATCAATACAGCATCCGCATTACTGAAGACGCCGCACCGATCCGCCTGTCGATCTCACAATCCACGCTTCCCTCACTCGTGAACAAGACCCCGAGGTACTTGAACTCCTCCACTTGGGGCAGGGTCTCCTCCCCAACCTGGAGATCGCACTCCACCCTTTTCCGGGCGAGAACCATGGACTCTGACTTGGAGTGCTGATTCTCATCCCAGTCGCTTCACACTCGGCTGTGAACCAATCCAGTGAGAGCTGAAGATCCTGGCCAGATGAGGCCATCAGGACCACATCATCTGCAAAAAGCAGAGACCTAACCCTGCAGCCACCAAACCAGATCCCCTCAACGCCTTGACTGCGCCTAGAAATTCTATCCATAAAAGTTATGAACAGAATTGGTGACAAAGGGAAGCCTTGGCGGGGTCCAACCCTCACTGGAAACGTGCCCGACTTACCGACGTCAATGCAGACAAAGCTCTGAGCACTGATCGTACAGGGAGCCGATTGCCACAATCAGACAGTCCGATACCCCATACTCTCTTTGCACTCCCCACAGGACTTCCCGAGGGACACGGTCGAATGCCTTCTCCAAGTCCACAAAGCACATGGAGACTGGTTGGGCAAACTCCCATGCACCCTCAAGGACCCTGCTGAGAGTATAGCGCTGGTCCACAGTTCCACGACCAGGACGAAAACCACACTGTTCCTCCTGAATCCGAGGTGCCTCCTCTCCAGTACACCTGAATAGGCCTTACCGGGAAGGCTGAGGAGTGTGATCCCACGATAGTTGGAACACACCCTCCGGTTCCCCTTCTTAAAGAGAGGAACTACCACCCCGGTCTGCCAATCCATACACGGTGTTGACAGTGCTCTGCTTCCGCTTCCTGAGGTGGTGGATGGTGGTCCAAAATCGCTTCAAAGTCGTCCGTAAGTCGTTTTCCATGGCTTTCTCGAACTCCTCCCATGTCAGAGTTTTTGCCTCTGCGACCGCTGAATCCGCACACCGCTTGGCCTGTCGGTACCTGTACACTGCTTCCGGAGTCCTATAAGACAAAGGAACCCGATAGGACTCTTTCTTCATCTTGACTGCATCCCTCGCCGCTGGTGTCCACCAACGGGTTCAAGAATTACCGCCACGACAGGCACCAACTACATTGCGGCCACAGCTCCAATCAGTCGCCTCGACAATAGAGGTGCGGAACATGGTCCACTTGGACTCAAT